>NC_133653.1:201872585-202172585 GCF_009905375.1 Apium graveolens
CAGAAAAAACAGCAGTGCTTCTTTGTACAAGATGCAATAGTCAACAAAGTACTTGATTGAACAGGAAAAGAAGCAAGTGAAGAACTTATTTTACTATTGTAATTTTATATTGTTTTTCACTTGTACACTTGGTAATATATAAACCAAGAAGAAGCTAGTAATTAGAGAGAGATTTTTTTCCAGAGCTGTTAAGAAATATCTTGAGAGAAAATTCATCTAGTTTGTACTAGGATGCAGCTGTGATCAACATTGTTGAACACAGATTTTCTAATATACCATCTCTGGTGGAACAACAAATCCACCAGAAAAGTTTTTAAAGTTTGTTGTGTTCTTTACATTTTGTGTTTGAATATATATCTGTCTGCATTAGCTCAAAGCAATTCATACACTTGTTCATCTAGAACACACTGCTTTAATAAACTTCTCAAAACCTGAAAAAGTTTTGAGATTTACATTCAACCCCCCCCTTCTGTAAATCTCATTGTTAGTCCTCTAGGAATAACACTGATACAAGATATAGAGTGTAAATTGTGAAATAAAGAAATTCAGAGAATATAATTCACTTGTATGGAAAATTTCTCAATCGAATTAATTAGATAGACACTATAGAAAGAAAGTAAATAAGCTGTTATCAACTAAACGACCTAAAAAACCAGGGACCATGTTCTGGTTTATCTCCAACCTATACTCCTAAACATACGCAACAACCACAGACAAGGTCTATGCTTCAACGTTCAAAAAATAAGCGCATTGATTATTCTAAAATAAATAAAACAAAATAAAAAACTAAATATGTTTAGATCAAAATTAATCCCAACAAATAAACACGAATCATTCCAAATTATGTTACATAAAATTTTCTTGTAGATATATAAGTGATGAAAATTAGAGAATTACAAGATCGCAGCGACGTTCATCTTGCAAGAAATCAAAGACTTGATCGTGGTTGTATGGTAAGAGTATAGTGATAACTCCTGGTGGCGGGGCTGCTCCTTCGATGCCGTCCTGGATCCTTCGCCGCTGTAGAGGTGTAGCTGTGGTTGGGTTCCTACAAAATAACACCGGAAGGGGGGTTGGAGTCCCGCGGCGCCTCCGGCGTGAGAGTAAGAACTAGCTTTTTGGGAAGATGGATATGAACGCAAGGTGGCTGTGTGTGTATATGAGTGTGAAAGAATGATTAACCCCAAAACCTCACTTTCTTGGGCTATTTATAGCCCAAGGGTAGGGTTTTGGGGTTGGTACCTTTAGATCATAGCCATTGGTTCTGGGAGCGGAGGACACCTGGCTGGAGTGGATGCTTTACACGTGTCAGTGCGGGACTGACTGAGGAATGTTCTGAGGATCCTCTGACACGTGCCCTGATCATTCCCATGATTGATATGTGATAGTTGTCCCCGTCATGTTCTTGGGCCAGTGTCTCACGTGCTGGGATTTACCAAGGTTGGGCTTGCGGGACTGAGCTGGTCAGGACTGGTAGTGTGCGGGACTACTCCTTCTAGGAGCTTTATGGAGTTAGGAGTCTATGAGTAGTCCTTCCAGGAGCTATATGGAGTTAGGAGCCTAGGAGTAGTCCTTCCAGGAGATATATGGAGTTAGGAGCCTAGGAGTAGTCCTTCCAAGAGGTATATGGAGTTAGGAGCCTAAGAGTAGTCCTTCCGGGAGCTATATGGAGTTAGGAGCCTAGGAGTAGTCCTCTCAGGAGCTATATATACTATCATATAGTACATACAAAACTGAGGAATAAGGGGACTAAGCGGACTGCATATCCTGGCTCTGTTGCTCTCGAGAGACTCACTCCCATAGTTACCCAAGATCTCAAATAAAATCTCAAAAAATAAATTATCTTATATGCATGTGGCACATGTTCTGGCCTATATAAGGAACACTGAATCTTCATAACCTCTGCATCCAATAATATTCACCTCTAATACATTGTTCATATACAATAAGCATGTCTTAAAATTCCCAACAGTCTCTGTCCTCTGATTCCTCCTCTTTCATAATTGTCTCACATGGCCTTATAGCTAAGAGTAGTTAAGGGAGCGAGACTCTCATTTGCCTGCAATCAGTACTATAACAAAATATTCTCAATAGACATGGCTATTTTGCTCTCTCCAGGGACTCACTCGCATCCAGCTAAAAGTTTGGTTACAAGTGCACACGCTTATATAACTTGGAAGAAGAACTCAAATAAATTAGTTTTCATAAATAAATTTCTAGAAATATTACATTTAGAGTACAAATGCATACAACTCGAATTTATATTTTGGAGCATTTTCTTCATTGTTTAATTATTTAGAAAAGGATACAAAGTGTGGCGCCCTCCAAACCCGGGTCAGAAGTTTGGGGTCCACACACACACACCTTATTTATAACCTGCTTATAACAATAATAAAGATAACAATAATATGCAGTGACCCTATTTACCAACTACCACGGATCGCAACAGGTTAAAGTATGCACACAAGCCACACATCTACTTATATTACATATCGTTCAAATCCCAACCATTCAAACTCAAACTGAGTATTAAACTTTCTTACAGACTTAAATTATTCAAAAAGAAGCCTACTAGCTCAGTTCTCTCAATCTGAACCCCTAGCTCTCGTGCTGGACTGGGGATCCTCGTTACCAACTGGTTCCTTTTTAGCTGGAAAGAACATAAGCAACATCGCACAAATGAGCTAACTAGCTCAGCAAGTCATAATGACAAAACTGAAAATAATGATCATCAGGTGAACATGATTATGATATCAATTGAACAATGGGTTATGATTTAGAATTGGATATTATACTTTTAATTTAAAAACCAAGGTTAGGCTGCTGATCAGTCACGCACTAACCCCGAGCAAGGCACACAACATTGCTCTAACTACTGGATCCAAGGCACACATTGGCCTAACTTGACCATTATATGGTCTGACCACGAATCTGGTCCACAATTTTATAAAAATAATCCAATTATAATATAATAACAGAATAAGCAATAATAACCAATAATCAGAATCATTAACAGCAATGAGTGTTTAACAATGAAAGAGTTTCAATCCTTGTAAGGTTCAATAAGATAATTTAAAAGATTGGATACTGGTATTGAAAGAATTGTATAAGAAAGGAATCAATATTTCAGGGTTTCTAAGATTTGGGCTTTCAAAGCATAGAATACAATGTTTGAGTATATAATTAATTCAGTTTAGTGTTTGGAATTTTGTTTGCATGTATTTGTGGAGTAGTATCGTATACTTGAGGTTCGTGTTTGGGTATACAATAATCAATGGTCTAGAAAGAATAAGGTTCATGGCTCAAGATCAATAACTGGAATCAGGGTTTAAGTTTTTGTGCTTCAAAGCACTTGCAATATCACAGGATTATCAAGTACTACAATATCTCGAGAAAGTTCAAAACACTTGCCTGGTATTAGCATACTACACTGTACTTTCTTCCAATCACAACCGTTTTACTCCTCAACTACCTGTTTCCCTTTCCTACGCCTTGCCTCTTCTGCTCACATATCATAAGCATCTATCAATAATCGACTCATAGAGTTCTATTCAACACATACTTCTATCTAACCTTCGTTTTACCCAAATCAGATTAACGGATTGAAAGTTATGCAATAATCAAGTAAACACCGAATATATAGACTGATAGTCAATCAACAAGTCACGTATAACACATAATACATCACGAAATCAATGACATATCATTTATAAAAAGTCTCGGGTCATAATTAGGCTTTCGGGTATTTAAAATGATTTTTAAAACATTTTTCAGAATTAAAACGGGTCGTTGGATCAATTTCGGGTTAATAAACAGGGTTCGGTTGGCCAATTCTGGCTCCGAAACAATTTTATACTAATTATCGAGCCTTGGAAATAATTTAGAATAATATTTTAAAGCTCGAAACTATTTTTCGAAATTTTTAAATTATTTTTAAGTAATTAAATCTAATTAAATAATTAATTAAAATCAGTTAATAATTAATTAAATCAATTAATCAATTAATTTCCAATTTAATTGACCAATTAATCAATTAAAAATTAACTGAAATTAATTAACTAATTAATTCGGATTTATTTCTGAATTAAAAATAATTTTCGGAATTAAAATACTAATTTTTAGAATTTTCAGAAATTAAAAATAAATTTTTATAATAAAAATAAATAGGAAATATAATTTTTAAACATTTTTAAAACAGGAATCCAATTTTTGCTAAGTGTGGAAACCTGGGGGACCAAACTTCATCGTTTTCAAAAGTATAGGGACCAAACTGTAATTTTGCAGTTCCAGTCGCCGGAAAAGTCGGGGATGGCCGGAGAACTCACCTCCGGCATCCTCCTACCACCATCACCTCCAGAATTAAACTACACAACACCAGGAACCTATATCTGCAATCAAAATTCATCAATAACCCCAGACTTGGCCGGAATTTGATCAAGAAACTCGCCGGTTTCCGGCGGGTTCGACGTAAACTTCAAAACACAACTCCCTTCTCTACAGACCTCGTTGATTCATGAAACTTGTACGACTAGATTGCAAATTTCACAGAGAATACAATACACTGTACCACAACATCAATCTATTTCAGAATAAGAAACCCCCAAATTTCAATTAAGAACATTCATACGGGTTATAAACCCTAATTTTAAAATTCGAAAATCAAACTAAATTTTGAACATGTTATTAAACTCCAAATCAGACGTATGACATATGAAAATCATCAGGAAAACAAGCTCTACAACATGCAATCATCAAATCATACAAACAATCATCCGAACAAAAATTCATATTTTTAATAAATTTAATTCGATTATAAATGAATTTTCAGAAAATAAACCTTTGATTCTGCAGTGAAACAAAGCTCAGAATCTGATAGAACACTTCAAATCCTTCGTTTTTGTTACTCAAGATTTGAAAACAGAGATTGGTAATGCCTTCGTTTTGCTGTTTGATTCTTAGAAGAGTTTATGTAATTAGGGTTTTTCTCTGAAAATTATAGAATTAACTATCTGCAAATGATTTTGATACGAAATAAAATACGGAAAAAGGCTATTTATAATTACGGAAAATTAGTATCCCGTTGGATCATTTCGAATATAAAACGGTACATTTATTTATAAAAACTGATCCAAACGATATCGGTTTTCGGGATAATTATCCAAATCAGTACAATTTGTACTGCTCTCTTGGTCTCAGCGCCTGGTTACACGTACTACAAAGTGATAATTGGGATAGTTTAATAAAAAGCTCCCATTTATCAAAAATACGGGTTTTATTAATTTACCAAAATGAATATTGTATCGAAAATATTGCGACGGGACCCGCGCAGAATAAACCATACGCCGGATCGAAAAAGTCGAAACATGGAATATGCTCGGAATATTATAATTAGGTTAGGAAGGAGTTCTCGGAAGAGTTTCAGGTTCCAAAAACGTAACAACGGTTGACGTCAGTTGGTTCCCGTTTTTATAAAATAGATTTTAAATACTCGGAAAAAGATTTTAGAAATTTCGTATGATTCTTATAAATCCATAAATCAACATCAAAATCATTAGGAAGATATGACAATTATCTATATTTTATTTTGGACATATAAAAATTAAAATACTCAATTAATATTATTTTTGAATATCCAAGTACAGATAACACTTAACAATTATCTCACAGAATAGATACTGAACACACATAATAATTATTTAATAGCAAAAATAATTACACAATATATCCCGGATATTACATCCTTCCCCCCTTAAAAGGATTCTGTCCTCAGAATCTCCTAAGAAAACAAATGAGGGTACTTTTCTCTTATATCACTTTCTAACTCCCAGGTTGACTCTTCAACCTTTGGGTTTCTCCACAATACTCTTACTAACTTTACCACTTTATTTCTCAATACTTTCTCTCTCTCCTCTAGAATCTCTATCGGACTATCTATATATGTCAAATCTGCCTGAAGCTCTATTGGCTCATATTTTATTACATGCCCAGAGTCTGGATTATATTTCTTGAGCATGGGTACGTGAAAAACATTGTGAATATGCTCCATGTGCGGTGGTAACGCTAACTCGTAAGCTACTTTGCCAATATGCTTTAGGATCTCAAAAGGTCCGACATATCTTGGACTCAACTTTCCTTTCTTTCCAAACCTCGTTAGTCCTTTCCATGGTGATACTTTCAGTAATATCAAGCTTCCTTCTTCAAATTCCATATCTTTCCTTGACTGATCTGCATATTTCTTCTGACGATCTTGTGCGGCTATCAATCTCTTCTGGATAATTTCAACAATTTCCTTTGTCTGTTGTACCAGTTCAGGTCCAAGTATCTTCCGTTCTCCTACTTCGTCCCAATATATTGGAGATCTACATTTGTGTCCATAAAGGGCTTCATAGGGTGGCATCCCAATGCTGGCATGATAACTATTGTTGTAAGCAAACTCTACCAAAGGTAAATGTTCGTCCCAGCTTCCTTTAAAATCAATAGCATAAACACGTAACATGTCCTCAATTTTCTGGATCGTTCTTTCACTTTGGCCATCCGTCTGGGGGTGATAGGCCGTACTCATATTTAGTTTTGTTCCCAAACATTCTTGAAAACTCTTCCAAAATCTTGAATTAAACCTAGGGTCTCGATTAGATACAATAGACAGAGGAACTCCATGACGAACTACAATTTCCTTTAGGTACATATGGACTAACTTGTCGAGCGAAAATCTTTCATTTATAGGCAGAAAATGAGCTAACTTGGTAAGTCTATCTACTATAACCCAAATGGCATCATTATTAGCCCTTGTCCTTGGTAATCCAACTATAAAATCCATGATAATATGTTCCCACTTCCACTCTGGAATCTCCAATGGCTGTAACAATCCACTTGGTCTCTAATGCTCTGTTTTAACTCTCTGACAAGTATAACATTTGTTAACCCATTCCACAATTTCCTTCTTCATGTCTGGCCACCAATAATTCTTCTTTAAATCTCAGTACATTTTAATACTCCCTGGATGGATAGAATATCTTGAACTATGTGCCTCTTATAAAATTTCATTCTTCAGCTCCGTCACTGGTGGAATCCAAATTCTTGAAGAAAACCTAAGAATACCTTGATCATCCTTCTGCGTGCATAATTCCTCACCTACCAAACGATTTATATCTTGATCCATTACATTTTCCTGACACTTCTTTATTTTCTCCAACAACTCCGGCTGGAAATTCATACTGTATACTTTCGCTTCCTCAGGCTTGCAAACTCTAATTTCCAATTCCAATTTCTAAAATTCCTTATATATATCTTCGGGTACTGATAATATATTCAATCTTTCCTTACTACTCAATGCGTCTGCCACAACGTTAGCTTTACCAGGATGATAATTAATCGAGCAATCATAGTCTTTGATCAACTCTAACCATCTCCTTTGCCTCATATTAAGTTCCTTCTGTGTGAATATGTACTTTAAGCTTTTGTGATCCGTGAAAATCTCGCACTTTTCTCCATACAAATAATGTCTCCAAATCTTCAAAGCGAAAACTATGGCTGCTAGCTCCAAATCATGAGTAGGATACTTCTGTTCGTGTGGTTTTAATTGCCTTGACGCATACGCAATCACCTTTTCGTGCTGCATTAAAACACATCCTAGTCCTTTGTGAGAAGCATCGCTATAAATTACGAAATTCCCTTGATCGTCTGGAAGTGATAAAACAGGTGATGTGATTAATCTCCGCTTCAACTTCTGAAAACTTTCTTCGCACTTGTCGTTCCATATAAACTTTTCATTCTTGCGTGTAAGCTTTGTCAATGGTGTTGCAATCCTTGAGAAATTCTGAATGAATCGTCGATAATATCCCGCCAATCCTAAGAAACTTCTTACCTTAGTGGGTGTTCTCGGTCTCTCCCAATTCGTAATTGCCTCGATCTTTGCCGGGTCCACTTTGATCCCTTCGTTACTGACTATGTGTCCTAAGAACTGAACTTCCTGTAGCCAAAACTCACACTTCGAGAATTTAGCGTATAATTTCTTTTTCCTTAAAATCTCCAAAGCCGTTCTCACATGTTCCGCATGATCCTCTTCCGTCTTTGAATAGATTAAAATATCGTCTATAAATACAATAACAAACTTATCCAAATACTTCTTGAAAATTCTATTCATCAGGTCCATAAACGCTGCCGGGGCATTGGTCAATCCAAAAGACATTACTAAAAACTCGTAATGTCCATACCTTGTTCTGAAAGCTGTCTTTGGTATATCTTCTGGCTTGATCTTTGGTTGATGATATCCTGATCTTAAATCAATTTTGGAGAAATACTTGGCTCCCTTCAACTGATCGAACAGATCATCAATTCTGGGTAACGGATAATTGTTCTTGATCGTAAGCTTGTTGAGCTCCCTGTAGTCGATACACAGTCTCATGTTTCCATCTTTCTTCTTAACAAATAATATCGGGGCTCCCCACGGGGATACACTGGGTCTGATTACTCCTTTCTCTAACAGCTCTTGCAATTGCTTCGCTAGCTCTTTCATCTCAACAGGCGCCATTCTGTACGGGGCCTTGGATACTGGTTCTGTTCCAGGTGCTAAGTCGATCGCAAATTCAATTTCTCTATCTGGAGGAAGTCCTGGTAACTCGTCGGGAAATACGTCTAGAAATTCATTCACAACTGGAATATCTTCAAGTTTTGTTGGTTCTTGACTTCTGTCAATCACATATGCCATGAAACGCTCACATCCTTGTCGTAGTAACTTCTTGGCTTGAATCATCATTAAGAACTTCTTTACTTGTTTTTGACCCTTGAACGTTACTATCCTTTTGTCTGGCGTTTTCACCATTACCTTCTTCTTTCGACAATCTATCTGGGCATCGTGCCTAGATAACCAATCCATCCCTAATATAACGTCAAATTTTCCTAACTTAAATGGTATCAAATCTACACAAAACTTACTACCAAAAATCTCAACCTCACAATTCCCACAAACTTGATTCACAGATACACGTTCTTGATTTGCTAATTCCACAGTCATTATTTCATTTAAACATTCAACTGGATAATTTAACTTACTAACAAAATCTTGTGAAACAAATGATCGAGTTGCTCCCGAATCTATTAACACTTTGGTACATAAAGAATTCACATTAAGCGTACCTGTCACGACATCCGTATCTTGGATCGCATCCTTCACCGACATGTCAAAAACTCTAGCCCTTGAAGTCTCATTCACTGTTGGGGTAGATCCCATAATCCTTAATGCATTACTGACGGGGGCTGATGTCTTGCAATCCCTGGCCATATGTCCTGGCTTTCCACATTTAAAACATGTAAATCCAATGGCTGGAACCTTTACTGCTGGATTCCGGATAGGCTGATCCTTGTTTGCTGGCTCTCTTGCTGGCTGATTTCGGCACTCCCTCGAATAGTGCCCTTTCTGATTACATTTGAAACATACCATGTTCAACTTATTACAAACTCCTCCATGCTTCTTTCCACATACTTGACAATTTGGAAAAGTTAGTCTCAACTGATTTGGCTGATTTTCATTAACTGGACGGTTGCTCTGGCCTCCGTCTCCTGCATTTTGTCTTCTGAAATTAAAATTTCTCCCTGGCTGAAACTTGCCCTTCTTAAAATTTGGAAACTTCCCTGGTTGTGACTGACCCTCACTTCCCTCAACTTTCCTTTTCTTGCTTTCCTTTTCCTTCTGGAACATCTCACTCTCTGTCTCTGCTATCATAGCCTTCTGTACTACTCCTGCATAGGTATCCAATTCAAAAATGGTTACCTTCCCTCTGATCCATGTTTCAAACCTTGCTGGAATCTCTTAGTCTTCTTCCTGTCAGTATCCACATACGACGGTACATACCTTGACAATTCCTCAAACTTACCCTCATAATCTGTTACCGACATATTCCCTTGCTTCAATTCTAAAAACTTCAGCTCCATTTGATCTTGAACAAACTGAGGAAAATACTTTTCTAAAAACAATTCCTTAAACCTTTCCCAAGTAATAACATTTATACCTTCCAATGTCTTCACCATCTCCCACCAATAGGTGGCTTCATTCTTCAGATAGTAACTTACAAACTCAACCTTCTGTTCCTCCTTTACTTTCACTAAGGCAAATGCCTTCTCTATTTCCTTTAACCAAACATTTGCTTCAATTGGCTCTAAGGAACCCTTAAATTCTGGTGGGTTTACTGCCTGAAAAGTTTTAAAAGTTACCTGGGGGTTGGTCTGTCTTTGTTGTTGTTGTGCCAGGTGAACTGTTTGTTGGGCCAAGATTTGAAGAATCTGGGCTATTGCTGGGTCCATGGGTCCTGGGTTCACATTCGGGTTTGTATCATCTTAGTTGTTGTTATTATTAGTTTCTTCATTCTGGGTGTTGGTGCGGGTATTTCTTCTGGGAGGCATTTTCTGTAAAGAATCAAACAACTTATTCAGCTTTTGAATCAAATCTTTGTATAAAAGAAAAGTTTTGTAAAACAGAGGTATCTCTTTTTGAAAACAGTTGTAACTAAGTAAATTGCATGCTTCTTTACAGAATATAAACAGTCATGGAAAACAGGGTACATGGTTTCACAGGGTATAACTGGTGCAATAAATAAGGTAAAGTAAAACATGTGTGATAAAGTAAATGACAATGCTGGAGAGGAAAAAGATACTGATATATATAGATCAAAAGTTTTAGGTAGTACAAGCGTAAAGACGCTTCGGAAGTAAAAGCAAAAAGGGTACAACAACCTACTCACTAGTCAGCATAGCTAGTCTATAAATACAACTCAAAAGTCTACTGGTACACACTACACACCACTGTACATACTACATAACCATCACAATACTGCTCAGTATCTCCATCTCTAGATCCTCGACTCAGCTCCAAGGAAACTCTGGTCCTGCCAACCTCTCAAAGTCCTCCATCACCTCAGTAGCCCAACCCATCAGTGCATCAGGGCCTCTGCCAGGTAGTGTAGCTCCATGTAGCCTAGCCTCAAGAACCCTCTATGTTACATGAATCTCCTCTCGAAGCTCCCTCACACCACTATCAACATCTATAGTCCTAATAATATGTTATAGCTCTCTGATCTGGGCCAACAAGGAATCACGTTCCAATAGAAGAGCCTCATACCGGTAATAAGGAACTGGGGGCAATGTAGACTGGAATGGGGCACTCGTAACTGAATGCCCAGTGGAATCCGAATCAGCTGGTGGGGGTCCTCTGATAGGTGGCCTCATGCCTGGAGGTGGAATAGCCTGCAGTGGTATGGGCTGCAACACAGGTGGAGGTAATATAGCTAACACTGGTGGAACAACAGGACGTGGATCCGAAGACGGCACTCCAACTGAAGGCTCTGAGTGATCAGCTGATACGGGAATAAAAGAGTCGGCCATCGCTGCTATCTGAAATCATATCGCAATATAAGAATCTCGAACCACGACGCGAATTATACTACTACTGGTTATACCGTAACACTCAACCTCTCGACGTTCTATCATTCTATTCCTTACTTCTAATCCTAACTCTCTACCCATTCTCGTCAATTTAGGCTTGTGTTAGTGACTTGTAACCTGTAGCTCTGATACCAAACCTGTGGCGCCCTCCAAACCCGGGTCAGAAGTTTGGGGTCCACACACACACACCTTATTTATAACCTGCTTATAACAATAATAAATATAACAATAATATGCAGTGACCCTATTTACCAACTACCACGGATCGCAACAGGTTAAAGTATGCACACAAGCCACACATCTACTTATATTACATATCGTTCAAATCCCAACCATTCAAACTCAAACTGAGTATTAAACTTTATTACAAACTTTTACAGTCTTAAATTATTCCAAAAGAAGCCTACTAGCTCAGCTCTCTCAACCTGAACCCCTAGCTCTCGCGCTGGACTGGGGATCCTCGTTACCAACTGGTTCCTTTTTTAGCTGGAAAGAACATAAGCAACATCGCACAAATGAGCTAACTAGCTCAGCAAGTCATAATGACAAAACTGAGAATAATGATCATCAGGTGAACATGATTATGATATCAATTGAACAATGGCTTATGATTTAGATTTGGATATTATACTTTTAATTTAAAAACCAAGGTTAGGCTGTTGATCAGTCACGCACTAACCCCGAGCAAGGCACACAGCATTGCTCTAACTACTGGATCCAAGGCACACATTGGCCGAACTTGACCATTATATGGTCTGACCACGAATCTGGTCCACAATTTTATAAAAACAATCCAATTCTAACATAATAACAGAATAAGAAATAATAACCAATAATCAGAATTATTAACAACAATGAGTGTTTAACAATAAAAGAGCTTCAATCCTTGTAAGGATCAATAAGATAATTTAAAAGCTTGGATACTGGTATTGAAAGAATTGTATAACAAAGGAATCAATATTTAAGGGTTTCAAAGATTTGGGCTTTCAAAGCATAGAATACAATGTTTGAGTATATAATTAATTCAGTTTAGTGTTTGGAATTTTATTTGCATGTATTTGTGGAGTAGTATCGTATACTTGAGGTTCGTGTTTGGGTATACAATAATCAATGGTCTAGAAAGAATAAGGTTCATGGCTCAAGATCAATAACTGGAATCAGGGTTTAGGTTTCTGTGCTTCAAAGCACTTGCAATATCACAGGATTATCAAGTACTACAATATCTCGAGAAAGTTCAAAACATTTGCCTGGTATTAGTTTACTACACTGTACTCGCTTCCAATCACAACCGTTTTACTCCTCAACTACCTGTTTCCCTTTCCTACGCCTTGCCTCTTCTACTCACATATCATAAGCATCTATCAATAATCGACTCATAGAGTTCTATTCAACACATACTTCTATCTACCCTTCGTTTTACCCAAATCCGATTAACGGATTGAAAGTTATGCAATAATCAAGTAAACACCGAATATATAGACTGATAGTCAATCAAAAAGTCACGTATAACACATAATACATCACGAAATCAATGACATATCATTTATAAAGAAGTCTCGGGTCATAATTAGGCTTTCGGGTATTTAAAATGATTTTTAAAACATTTTTCGGAATTAAAACGGGTCGTTGGATCAATTTCGGGTTAATAAATAGGGTTCGGTTGGCCAATTCTGGCTCCGAAACAATTTTATACTAATTATCGAGCCTTGGAAATAATTTAGAATAATATTTTAAAGCTCGAAACTATTTTTCGAAATTTTTATATCATTTTTAAGTAATTAAATCTAATTAAATAATTAAATAAAATCAGTTAATAATTAATTAAATCAATTAATCAATTAATTTCCAATTTAATTGACCAATTTATCAATTAAAAATTAACTGAAATTAATTAACTAATTAACTCGGATTTATTTCTAAATTAAAAATAATTTTCGGTATTAAAATACTAATTTTTAGAATTTTCAGAAATTAAAAATGAATTTTTATAATAAAAATAAGTAGGAAATATGATTTTTAAACATTTTTAAAACAGGAATCCAATTTTTGTAAAGTCTGGAAACCTGGGGGACCAAACTTCATCGTTTTCAAAAGTACAGGGACCAAACTGCAATTTTGCAGTTCCAGTCGCCGGAAAAGTCGGGGATGGCCGGAGAACTCACCTCCGGCATCCTCCCACCACCATCACCTCCAGAATTAAACTACACAACACCAGGAACCTATATCTGCAATCAAAATTCATCAATAACCCCAGACTTGGCCGGAATTTGATCAAGAAACTCGCCGGTTTCCGGCGGGTTCGACGTAAACTTCAAAACACAACTCCCTTCTCTACAGACCTCGTTGATTCATGAAACTTGTACGACTAGATTACAAATTTCACAGAGAATACAATACACTATACCACAACATCAATCTATTTCAGAATAAGAAACCCCCAAATTTCAATTAAGAACATTCATACGGGTTATAAACCCTAATTTTAAAATTCGAAAATCAAACTAAATTTTGAACATGTTATTGAACTCCAAATCAGACGTATGACATATGAAAATCATCAGGAAAACAAGCTCTACAACATGCAATCATCAAATCATACAAACAATCATCCGAACAAAAATTCATATTTTTAATAAATTTAATTCGAAAATAAATAAATTTTCAGAAAATAAACCTTTGATTCTGTAGTGAAACAAAGCTCGGAATCTGATAGAACACTTCAAATCCTTCATTTTTTTTACTCAAGTTTTGAAAATAGAGATTGGTAACGCCTTCGTTTTGCTCTTTGATTCTTAGAACAGTTTATGTAATTAGGGTTTTTCTCTGAAAATTATAGAATTAACTATCTGCAAATGATTTTGATACGAAATAAAATACGGAAAAAGGCTATTTATAATTACGGAAAATTAGTATCCTGTTGGATCATTCCGGATATAAAACGGTACGTTTATTTATAAAAACTGATCCAAACGGTATCGGTTTTCGGGATAATTATCCAAATCAGTACAATTTATACTGCGGTCTTGGTCGCAACGCCTGGTTACACGTACTACGAAGTGATAATTGGGATAGTTTAATAAAAAGCTCCCATTTATCGAAAATACGGGTTTTATTAATTTACCGAAATGAATATTGTATCGAAAATATTGCGCCGGGACCCGCGCAGAATAAACCATACGCCGGATCGAAAAAGTCGAAACATGGAATATGCTCGGAATATTACAATTAGGTTAGGAAGGAGTTCTCCGAAGAGTTTCGGGTTCAAAAAACGTAACAACGGTTGACGTCAGTTGGTTCTCGTTTTTATAAAATAGATTTTAAATACTCTGAAAAAGATTTTAGAAATTTCGTATGATTCTTATAAATCCATAAATCAACATTAAAATCATTAGGAAGATATGACAATTATCTATATTTTATTTTGGACATATAAAAATTAAAATAATCAATTAATATTATTTTTGAATATCCAAGTACAGATAACACTTAACAATTATCTCACAGAATGGATACTGAACACACATAATAATTATTTAATAGCAAAAATAATTACACAATATATCCCGGATATTACACAAAGAGTATGTATAGTATATATATATATTAGTGAATACTCCCTATGCATAACATTAGAGGAAAAATGACAAACTAGATTGGATTTGGCCAAAAAATAACTATTTGGGGTTTCAAGGGCTGAGACAAAGAAATGGATGCTTTTTTAACAAAAGACTAGGCTTTACACTATTCATTAGGAGAAAAGAGGCTTTAGAAGGAGAGGGAGGCAGGGCTAGGAGAGGGGGAGGGTGTAATAACCCCAATTTTTGAGAAATTTTGAAACCCTTATGAATAGTGTTTTTGCTGAACGAGAAAACTTTTCAGACCACACTATATAGGAGTACTTTTATGGAAATTCTAAGATCGTATTAGTATTCCATAAAGTAAATGAGTGTATGTAAAGGTCGTTAAAATTCGAATCCGGACACTTTGATTTTTCCCGAAAATTCACCAGATACCGAAAGAAATGAGTATAAGGTAACATGATTAAAAGGATTTAAATTCAAGGATTATAAGAGAGGATCATAAAAGGAATATAAAATATTGAGAAAGCTTTAGGGGAACCCAAGTAATAAGATCCCAGATATGATCCCTCAAACGACGAACGAGAACGAAAGTTAAGCGAACCGTAAAACAAATAAGCGACCAAGAGACAAGCTTGTACAAGAAGCCAAGGATTATGACATCATCAAACCACAAGGAAAGGACATGTGTTAAAAAGGTGACACAAGCATGGTGACATAAGCATGACAAAAAGAAGTGTGTTGTTGGTTGATTCTTGGCCATGCAAAAGTTACCATGGTAAAAGATCAAAATTGCCAAGCCAAAAAGGAAATCAACCAAGCAAAATATCATAACACAAAAATTAAAAATTTGACTTTGCTCCCATGAAGAGAAGCTCTCGGCCAAAACAAACTCAGCAACTTGAAATTGTCATATCTCCTTCAATACTCACTCAAATGTTGTGTTCTATAGCTCTTTGGAAAGGTATTGAGATAGCCTACAACTCTTGTTCACAAGTCTCTTCCAAATAAGCATGGTAAGACCCTCATTTTTACAGTTCTTTAAATCGGACTTTTAGAAACTTCAAAGCCTAACTTTGCATTCTTGATTTCTTTGGAAAGATCAAGCTTGTAGGAGGCTCCATAAGGCTTCCTAGTAACTTTCCACCCTCCAAGAAAGGTATAAATATTCACACCCTTTAGTAATAAGTTTTAATGTTGAAGTTTGGTGATGGTTTGGATGGATGAGTAGTTATTCGAACGATAAGCATGATTCGAGCTTAATTGTTAAGTAGTTTAGTTGAATTTGGAGATGTTATAATATATGATTGGATTGAGATCCTTGAGCTTATTATGACTGAAATCAGTATCATTGATATGTATCTTGAGTTTTTGTTGATTGGTAGTTGGATTGATATGATTTGGAATGGTAAAAAAATTGGGAAATCGCGTAAACATAGCCGTCGTAATGTCCGATTTTCTTTGGACTGTTTTTGTGCATAACATTAGGACCCGAGAACCCCCTGCTATATTGTGACCACTGCCATGTTTAGATAGCTCATGTTACGAGCTTCGTTTTGATATGTAGTTCGTTCGATTCCGATTTACGGTTTAGGAGAAACGACCGTTTCAAGTAACGGCGTTTCACGAACGAAACTTTTTCCCTCGCCTTACTTTGAAACATAGGTTAAAGACCAAAAAGGGTTAATTAATGTATGAAACATTTATGGTAAGTGTGTTAGGCAGTTGGTAAGACATTCGCGAAGGAATCGCTTTAAAACTCGTAAAGGTTAAATTATTAAAAATGGTGGAGCCGAGGGTACCCGAGTGACTTAAGCGAATCAGTAAGCGCAGAATAAGCGTTAGAGTCTAAGTTAGTTAAAGTATAGATTTACAAGTGACTTTGGTTTAATTCCAACTTACTTGTTGTTTATAGGTTACCAGACTCGTCCCGAGCCATTCGTAACCCCAGTCTCTCAGGCAAGTTTTCTACCCGTTATACTGTTGTTGTGATGTAAATATATGTATATGCATTATCTTGTGATATTGCATGATTGTTATTAGCAAATTTTGCAATATATTGGAGTATGCTAATATGGTATATAGGCATGCCTGTTTCATATTCTTGAAATATATATCTGTTGGTTCATTTGATAATACCTATGCTAGAGGATAGTTGTATCTTGCATATACCCTTAGTATAGGGACCCAAAGGTGAAAATATTTTCTAAAACCGGGAGTCGAGGATCCCGAGTAAATTTTGTATATATATGGATATGGATATATATATATATATATATATATATATTTATATATATATACATATATATGGTCATAGTTTTCAAAACTATTAATCGAATAAGGTTTATTCGATAACTTTAAACTTTATTTTATTATTGAATATTATTTCGAATATTATTCGAGGGCTTATGACTCTTTTATATTAATTATTGAATATTATTTGAATATTCATTTGAGGATGTATGACTCCTTTTATTATTTAATGAATATTATTTATAATATTCATTCGAGGTATTATGACTCAGCTTATTTTATTTATTGAATATTATTTGAATATTCATTTGAGGATGTATGACTCCTTTATTTTATTTAATGAATATTATTTATAATATTCATTCGAGGTATTATGACTCAGCTTATTTTATTTATTGAATATTATTTGAATATTCATTTGAGGATCTATGACTCCGATTATTTGCTGAGATATATTCTTTATTTTATTAAAGAATAAGGTGTAAATAATCAAACTTATTTTCGATTATTCAAATAAAGATAATACTTTCATATAAGTATATCTTTGGTTATTTAATACTCGTTTCAAGTATAAGTTTTAAAACTTCTACTTCAATTATTTTTATAAAGATTATTCTTTATGGGAATATTAATTAAAATAATAATATTCAGTCATTTTCTAAAATATTCTGGGGACTGATTTACTTCATTAAATCAGCCTTACTCCAAACACTCTTTAAAGTGTTTTCGAGTCTTCAAAATGATTTTTAAAAGTCAGAGCGGATCCCAAAACTCATTTTTATATTTAAGATCTTCCTTTTAAGGGGATTTAAATACTCGCTCAAAACCTGGGGAATCCGGCTCTGTGGTGTATTTTATATTCGCAACAAGGTTGCAGATTTGGTAAATGAATTGATTACTTGCCCAACGTTCGGGAAGTAAGCCCCTCTCATTGAGTCGGCATAAGCGACAGGCCGGGGTACGGTCTATTATTGTGTAAGTGGCTCAGTGGGAGTCCATCAAATGCATAAGTGGCTGAGTGGCAGTCCAGCATAGGTCTTAATTATGACCAGGGTGATGACCAGTGGGGAATTCGTCCATCTACTAGTAGAAAAGGTTACTTATTGGTATCTTTGCCTGATCAGCGAGATATCGGGTTTATGCCAAAATTCTTTTCCTTTCCAAAATTCATTGGATGTTTCAAACTCTGTTCATACTTTACATAACAGAGGTTCCAGGAAATGTTTAAAGGGATATATATATGTGGTTATATATATATCGGGACTAAATAAAGTATCTCATAACTTTTTCATTCAATAATCTTTCAAAGATTGAATCTATTCAAGTCTTATCTTGTGGTCTCATCAGTGGGATGAACTTTTGAAATTGATTATAACTTGAACGGTGGTAGTTCAAGTAGTATTGGGAATGATATAAATGTAGTGAAGTATTTGGTAACTTCATCTTTTAAACTTATATCTAATTAATAATTGTCTTATGAATGACAAAGATTTTCAGAAAAACGTTGAGACAAGGTTAGATATATGAGATCACCTTGCAACGATATTTTTTATATACAGTTATACACTGGGACTTTGTGTATATTATGCATGGAAGAGGACTTCCAATATTTTGAAAAGTATATATGTATATATATATATATACTGAATATTTTGCGACTTCATCGCATTAAGTTATCAACTTGGGTCATTTCTTTTGACCAAGACTTTCATGAGTATTATGAGTAGGCTCATATATTGTAAATAATTATGCATATTATTTTGGTGGGCTTGCTGCTCACCCTTGCTTTCTTCTTTCATCACACAACAACAGTTAGGAAAGATGACCAGACTCCAGCAGACCCAGCGCAAGCGCGTGGAAAGCGTTCCGCGTCTTCCCGTTGATGTCGTAGCTGCTATAGCTGTAGAGGTAGATCTATTGTAGATTAGACCATCTGCTTTTGGAGAATCAATTATGTATAATTATAACTTGGGGCAGATAATGGCAATTAACTGTAAATTTATCAAGTAATCGTTTTGGGTTGTAATAACTTTTAAATTGTGGATTCAAAGACTTGTACTTATTTGAATTTCATCTCTGAGACTATAACGGGTTGTGGTGTATGTTAGTGTGGGGTCACAGCATAAGGTTGGTTATTATTAATTAAGTGAAGTGATATTGTGGAAAGAAAGACCGTGACGACCCGGATCCCCGACCCCGGATCTGGGGGTGTTACAGAAATGGTATCAGAGCTAAGCGTTATAAACCTCAGAGATGATGGGACGTTAAGATAATAAGTTCACTAAGATAATAAGAACTCTTGCCAAGTTCATAGTCGGACTACCTAACGTAGTACTGACAGTTAAAACCCTTATGGGAACCCTTATAAATGTAGCGATAGAAGCGTAGTTCATTATCGTATATGGTAGCGGGACTCCGAATCCTGAAGTTGAGGAACATCAACGCGATGATGTTTTATTACTAATTGGAGATGGGATTGTGGATCCGATAGAGTGTCCTAACGCAGGACCGGATGATGTTGATATTGAGGATGTAGCGGTTGAGGATGTTGTCCTAGAAGGGATAGTTGTTGAGGAGGATCCCATGGAGGATCCTGACAGGATTGGATAAAGGACCACTGATGAATTGATGACCATGGTTTGGTCGACTACCAGAGGTAGGATTGGCCGGTCACTACCGGAGGTTCGTTCAAGTTGTAAAGATAGTAGCCTCTTTAACGCGGCTTACTCGTAAGACTGAGAAGTTCGAATGGACAGAGAAATGCGAGAACAGCTTTCAAGAACTGAAGCAGAGGTTGGTGATGGCCCCTATGCTGGCATTGCCGGATGGAAAAGGTGATTTTGTGAAGTGTAGTGACGCTTCGCACAAGGAATTAGGGTGCTTCTTATATAGCACAGCAAGATAATCGCGTCTGCGTCAAGATAATTAAGGGAATTTAAAATTCGATATCCCCACCCATGAGCTTGGGCTCGTGGCAATAGTTTTACCCTAAAGATTGGAGGCACTACTTGTATGGAGAGAAGTGCGAGAATTACCTAAGCCATAAGTGCTCTAGTACATTCTTACGTAGAAAGAGCTCAACATACGCCAGAGGAGGCGGTTAGAGCTAATCAAGAATTATGATTGGGAGATTCTTTATCATTCGGGGAAAGCCAATATGGTGGCTGATGCCCTTAGTAAAAAGGAGAGACTCAAGATGATAATGTCTTTTGGAGAGTTTATAAGAGATTTTGAGAAAATGGAAATAGTAGTGAAGGTAACCGGAGCCGGTACCGAAAAGCTGTTGAGATAGCAATACAGCCCGAATTATTGGAAAAGATCATATTGTGCCAGAAAAGTTATGAATGAAGGCAGAGAGCCAACAAATAGATAAGAGGTTAATACCGAGAAAGATGAGAAGGGAATAATGAGGTATTCCTACAGAATTTGGGTTCCAAATGTTCAAGAGCTTAAAGATGAGAACTTAGATGAGAGCCATAGTTTGAGGAATAAGATTTAGAGTAAACCCTGAACGTGATAGTCAGGGAGGTCGCCATCAAGATAGAAGGAACCCATGACATAATGGAGTGGAAAATGAGGATTTTAAATTAAAAGATGACCCCAATTATGGGGAGTAGGATGAAACATTTCATAATAAGGAAACAGAAAGTCGAGTAAGGAAAGGAGACCCGAGACGGTACTCCTATACGGCAATTCATGGACCTGTCTAAAGAGAACTTAGACTATTATCTCCAACCACCACCCTGAGGAGACAGTGCGGTGGGAAATTCTTTCAGGACCTTTAAATCGCTAAGCTCTCAGAGTTCCAAGGAACAAACTGACCCAGTCGAGGTAAGAGCCTGGCTAAAGGAAATAGATGAATCATTTGAGATTCTAAATGATTGACGAACCACAAAAGACTGTTTTGTCACTTACCCTCCCAAGAGAGAGACCACCCGCTGGTGAAAGGCCAAGGAAGGCACGGAGCAAGAGATTATAATAAACTGATTAAAGTTCAGCCAATTGTTTTCGGGATCGTAATTCCCAAGGTTATGGAATAGTGTAAAAGCTTTAGAGCCAGAACAAAGGCAGACGAGTATGATGAATTATGAATTTAAGTTGTAAAAGTTGTCAAGATTCGTTCTAAGGGCACGAATCCAGAATGACGGGATGTCGAAATCAATGCTTATGTTGTGTTGGTTCATGAAATAACGATAAGAGAAAGGAATATAAAGGCAAGAGAGTTTGAGGAATGATAAGGGAGTCGGGTATGAGGAAACCCTAAAGACTCGTAGCAATAGAAATAAGAAAGTATGTAATCATTGGTATGAGGGTGATTCACCATGAGTTAAAATTGATGGTTGAAGGCATAAGAGTTATGTATATTTTATCCCCCTTTAAGTTGGGAGGATTCGAGGAAACCTTGAGATAATTCGAAGGATAAATAATGAGACGCGGATAGACTAAGGGGATAAGAAAGTAAGAAATTAAGAAAATTGGATGAAGGAAGTGACCTTCAAGAAGGTGAAGTGTAAGACCGGTGGCATGATACCCAGAAAGGGAGACGCCAGATATGAAAGATATCCCAACATTGAGGTGACTGTTGAGATAAACAACAAAAGTAAATAAGGAATTATTAAGAAGAAGTTCACGTTGAACATGACCAATATCTTCCAGAACATCCATGTTATCATTACCAAATCAGGAAAGAAAAGCGGATGACCATTGTTATCTTTTGGAGGCCATATGGATTGACCTCAATATTGAATAAGGATGCTATTGTGAAATTCGGTATAGACTATCGAGGTGGGAATGATTGAATAAGATACCCTTATCAGGGATATATGACTTTATTTATCCATGGAAGGATGCTTGTACTTTTTTTAAAGGTGGAATTAAGGATAGAGCATCGGTAACTTAAAATGAATCCTAGGGGAATGCATAAAGGTTGGCATTTCACCCTTAATAGGGACAGTATGAGTTTTGACAGTATGATTTGGAAAGGATTAAGGTAACAACAACCTTTAAGTATCAGTGGAGAAAATTTTTCAGAAACATATAGATAATGGTTCTAGTATTAGTAAAGGGTATGTTGATATGCCCTGTATCTAGGGAATACAGGAGGAACGAATCAAGGATAACCTTAGAGGTTTTACAAGGAGAAAGGTAATATTCAAAATTCTCAAGAATAGAAATGTTGATAAAGAAAAATGACGTAATTATAATGATGCCAAATGGGGCACGTGTTAAACCACGAGAAAGTATGGATCGAACCAGTAATGGTCGAAATTGTTCAGGGCAATTAGGACTTAAGATAAAAGATGTTCTAATTATGATTGAGAGTCAGTCATGACAGTGATTAACCTCTAAAGACTGAGGGGATAACTTATGGAAAAATGGAAATTTTTTTTTAACTCATCAGATTTTAAGGAAAACATCTTCACATAAGCTGTGATTGAAATGAGGTAGAAAATTTAGTTGAAGGTGGTTAAAAGACATTGATTATAAGGAACTATTACTATCAGGAAAGGCCAAAGAGGTGGCCGACACTTTAACGGTAAAAGGATAATTATAGGCGCTTGTGCCAAAGGAATACAGTGATGATGGTTAAAGCTATGAAGGTTGTATTATGGTTTGGAAGATTGACATTCCTTCTGATGACTGTGCAATACCCAACCGTAATAGTAGTTGGTAAAGGTTTAAATTGTGTAATCGCCATGAACGGGCTATCTATCTTAGAAGGTCCTATCTTGAGATAAGCCAGGACCATGTTTCAAAAAGGACTAGATGAACCCTTGAGTTAATTCTTCTATTTAGGGCGTATGATTAAGAATGGTATTAACCTGCTATCGGTGCTTTGATTGAAACTCTTCTGAAATTTTATATGCTTCATGTCATGTATGTATGTCAGGATCAGGAGTGTTCTTCATGAATCAGGAATGGTGATTATGTTACCTCCTTAGAAGGATTTGTTACGACATGGATAGACTCCGTATGGTTAGCTATTAAGACTTCATGGAAAATGAATGACTACAGTGGGTCAGTGGTGGACCATAGTAAGGCAGCAATGATTCTGCGAGTAATGAGCTGATTACAACCGTGAGAGTTGTATTGGAATGGGTGTTGAGATTGAGTACCACTAATCGGGTAGTGGTAGTGTATAAGTTATCATTGATAGACTAATTAAGTAGAGTATCTACCTAGTGAATAATTATTCTTTCTTATCAATAGAGAGTCGTATTATTATACAAGGAAGGTTGCGGTGCAAGCATAGAATTCAAGTAACGATGATGTCTAGAATGAGATCCCAGATTCGATTTTCGATGTCGAGGGAGTTTCAAAGGTAATTGTGTATAAGCTCGAGGAAGAGCATGGGTCCATAGAATGATGGACGGGATAGCGAAAATATTTAGGCACGTGAAATGCGATGCTATAATACTTGATGTTGATATAAATACATAAATGTTTTATTCTTCTATGACAAACCTCTATAGTTCAGAGGTAGGTTCCAAGCCAGATATTTTGTGGCAGTATATTTTTTTCATATATACAATTCTCTTCAGTTCGTTCTTTTCTCTTCTTTTCATTTCATGTAAGCTGAGAAGAACAACCCTTCCAGAAAGGGGAGGTATTGCCGAATGACTATCTATCTGTGTGATAGAAGCCTAGTAGGATACCATCTATTGTTTAATTGCTTGTCAAGTACTAAAGGCTGGCCACCTTCTGTACTAACTATGCGATATAACAAGTGTTCATGATCATAGTGATCTCTCAACAAATTCCCTTACTTCTATTTGATTGATCAAATTTTGGAAAATAGAAACAGCTGGAAAAAAAAAGGAGTAATAAAGTGGTGGTAGTATGCGGAATGGGAACACATTCGTGATACTAAGGTTGACGTGGTTATTAAAAGGTTACAGAACGCTAACAAGCAAAAGTATAACCCGTATAATATTAGGAACGGAAGGTAGTAGCGATTACGAACTGGAAAAGAATGGGTATTGAGAAGCAGAAGCTCTAATGATAAAAGCTATAATGAGAGTCTGTGCAATAGACTTGAAAGAATTTGGAATGATCACTTAATTCGGATTGAGTTATCTTACGACAATAGATCATATGTCATTATCGAGATGTCGCCTTATGAGATTCTTGAGGGAAGATAATGTCGATCTCCCTTATGTTAGGATGAAGTTGTAGAGCGTAAGATGCTCGGACCCGCAGTAGTCCAAAGGACCAGGGATATAATAGATCTAATCAGAGGACGACTGGTAGTAGCCAGGAAGGACATAAGAAGTATGTCGATTTGACACGAAAGGACAAAGAGTATGAAATAGGGGACCTAGTAATGTTATAGGTATCCCTTGGAAAGGATTGATGAGGTTCGGAAAGAAAGGAAAGCTAATTCTACAATTTGTTGGACCCTTGGATATATTAAGACGTTTGGGAAGTTAGCATATGAGCTAGCCCTAACCCCGAACATGTAGCAAGTTCATAACGTGTTCCACGTATCAATGATAAGGAAGTGTAATTCGGATGCCAGTCAAATAGAGGCATATGAGCGCATAGATATGCAACCCGACGTAACCTATATGGAGCAACCAGGAAGGGTTATAGAATGAAAAGGAACAAGTGCTTAGGAGAAGGATTATCAAACTAGGCAGAGTTTGGTGGTAGAACCACAATGTGGAAAATTGACTCGAGAGTTAGAAAGTGTAATGCTAAGAAAGTATCCCCATTTATTTTCTATCTGATTCCCGGACGGAATCCTTTTAAGGAGGGGAGACTGTAATAACCCCAATTTTTGAGAAATTTTGAAACCCTTATGAATAGTGTTTTTGCTGAACGAGAAAACTTTTCAGACCACACTATATAGGAGTACTTTTATGGAAATTCTAAGATCGTATTAGTATTCCATAAAGTAAATGAGTGTATGTAAAGGTCGTTAAAATTCGAATCCGGACACTTTGATTTTTCCCGAAAATTCACCAGATACCGAAAGAAATGAGTATAAGGTAACATGATTAAAAGGATTTAAATTCAAGGATTATAAGAGAGGATCATAAAAGGAATATAAAATATTGAGAAAGCTTTAGGGGAACCCAAGTAATAAGATCCCAGATATGATCCCTCAAACGACGAACGAGAACGAAAGTTAAGCGAACCGTAAAACAAATAAGCGACCAAGAGACAAGCTTGTACAAGAAGCCAAGGATTATGACATCATCAAACCACAAGGAAAGGACATGTGTTAAAAAGGTGACACAAGCATGGTGACATAAGCATGACAAAAAGAAGTGTGTTGTTGGTTGATTCTTGGCCATGCAAAAGTTACCATGGTAAAAGATCAAAATTGCCAAGCCAAAAAGGAAATCAACCAAGCAAAATATCATAACACAAAAATTAAAAATTTGACTTTGCTCCCATGAAGAGAAGCTCTCGGCCAAAACAAACTCAGCAACTTGAAATTGTCATATCTCCTTCAATACTCACTCAAATGTTGTGTTCTATAGCTCTTTGGAAAGGTATTGAGATAGCCTACAACTCTTGTTCACAAGTCTCTTCCAAATAAGCATGGTAAGACCCTCATTTTTACAGTTCTTTAAATCGGACTTTTAGAAACTTCAAAGCCTAACTTTGCATTCTTGATTTCTTTGGAAAGATCAAGCTTGTAGGAGGCTCCATAAGGCTTCCTAGTAACTTTCCACCCTCCAAGAAAGGTATAAATATTCACACCCTTTAGTAATAAGTTTTAATGTTGAAGTTTGGTGATGGTTTGGATGGATGAGTAGTTATTCGAACGATAAGCATGATTCGAGCTTAATTGTTAAGTAGTTTAGTTGAATTTGGAGATGTTATAATATATGATTGGATTGAGATCCTTGAGCTTATTATGACTGAAATCAGTATCATTGATATGTATCTTGAGTTTTTGTTGATTGGTAGTTGGATTGATATGATTTGGAATGGTAAAAAAATTGGGAAATCGCGTAAACATAGCCGTCGTAATGTCCGATTTTCTTTGGACTGTTTTTGTGCATAACATTAGGACCCGAGAACCCCCTGCTATATTGTGACCACTGCCATGTTTAGATAGCTCATGTTACGAGCTTCGTTTTGATATGTAGTTCGTTCGATTCCGATTTACGGTTTAGGAGAAACGACCGTTTCAAGTAACGGCGTTTCACGAACGAAACTTTTTCCCTCGCCTTACTTTGAAACATAGGTTAAAGACCAAAAAGGGTTAATTAATGTATGAAACATTTATGGTAAGTGTGTTAGGCAGTTGGTAAGACATTCGCGAAGGAATCGCTTTAAAACTCGTAAAGGTTAAATTATTAAAAATGGTGGAGCCGAGGGTACCCGAGTGACTTAAGCGAATCAGTAAGCGCAGAATAAGCGTTAGAGTCTAAGTTAGTTAAAGTATAGATTTACAAGTGACTTTGGTTTAATTCCAACTTACTTGTTGTTTATAGGTTACCAGACTCGTCCCGAGCCATTCGTAACCCCAGTCTCTCAGGCAAGTTTTCTACCCGTTATACTGTTGTTGTGATGTAAATATATGTATATGCATTATCTTGTGATATTGCATGATTGTTATTAGCAAATTTTGCAATATATTGGAGTATGCTAATATGGTATATAGGCATGCCTGTTTCATATTCTTGAAATATATATCTGTTGGTTCATTTGATAATACCTATGCTAGAGGATAGTTGTATCTTGCATATACCCTTAGTATAGGGACCCAAAGGTGAAAATATTTTCTAAAACCGGGAGTCGAGGATCCCGAGTAAATTTTGTATATATATGGATATGGATATATATATATATATATATATATATATATATATATTTATATATATATACATATATATGGTCATAGTTTTCAAAACTATTAATCGAATAAGGTTTATTCGATAACTTTAAACTTTATTTTATTATTGAATATTATTTCGAATATTATTCGAGGGCTTATGACTCTTTTATATTAATTATTGAATATTATTTGAATATTCATTTGAGGATGTATGACTCCTTTTATTATTTAATGAATATTATTTATAATATTCATTCGAGGTATTATGACTCAGCTTATTTTATTTATTGAATATTATTTGAATATTCATTTGAGGATGTATGACTCCTTTATTTTATTTAATGAATATTATTTATAATATTCATTCGAGGTATTATGACTCAGCTTATTTTATTTATTGAATATTATTTGAATATTCATTTGAGGATCTATGACTCCGATTATTTGCTGAGATATATTCTTTATTTTATTAAAGAATAAGGTGTAAATAATCAAACTTATTTTCGATTATTCAAATAAAGATAATACTTTCATATAAGTATATCTTTGGTTATTTAATACTCGTTTCAAGTATAAGTTTTAAAACTTCTACTTCAATTATTTTTATAAAGATTATTCTTTATGGGAATATTAATTAAAATAATAATATTCAGTCATTTTCTAAAATATTCTGGGGACTGATTTACTTCATTAAATCAGCCTTACTCCAAACACTCTTTAAAGTGTTTTCGAGTCTTCAAAATGATTTTTAAAAGTCAGAGCGGATCCCAAAACTCATTTTTATATTTAAGATCTTCCTTTTAAGGGGATTTAAATACTCGCTCAAAACCTGGGGAATCCGGCTCTGTGGTGTATTTTATATTCGCAACAAGGTTGCAGATTTGGTAAATGAATTGATTACTTGCCCAACGTTCGGGAAGTAAGCCCCTCTCATTGAGTCGGCATAAGCGACAGGCCGGGGTACGGTCTATTATTGTGTAAGTGGCTCAGTGGGAGTCCATCAAATGCATAAGTGGCTGAGTGGCAGTCCAGCATAGGTCTTAATTATGACCAGGGTGATGACCAGTGGGGAATTCGTCCATCTACTAGTAGAAAAGGTTACTTATTGGTATCTTTGCCTGATCAGCGAGATATCGGGTTTATGCCAAAATTCTTTTCCTTTCCAAAATTCATTGGATGTTTCAAACTCTGTTCATACTTTACATAACAGAGGTTCCAGGAAATGTTTAAAGGGATATATATATGTGGTTATATATATATCGGGACTAAATAAAGTATCTCATAACTTTTTCATTCAATAATCTTTCAAAGATTGAATCTATTCAAGTCTTATCTTGTGGTCTCATCAGTGGGATGAACTTTTGAAATTGATTATAACTTGAACGGTGGTAGTTCAAGTAGTATTGGGAATGATATAAATGTAGTGAAGTATTTGGTAACTTCATCTTTTAAACTTATATCTAATTAATAATTGTCTTATGAATGACAAAGATTTTCAGAAAAACGTTGAGACAAGGTTAGATATATGAGATCACCTTGCAACGATATTTTTTATATACAGTTATACACTGGGACTTTGTGTATATTATGCATGGAAGAGGACTTCCAATATTTTGAAAAGTATATATGTATATATATATATACTGAATATTTTGCGACTTCATCGCATTAAGTTATCAACTTGGGTCATTTCTTTTGACCAAGACTTTCATGAGTATTATGAGTAGGCTCATATATTGTAAATAATTATGCATATTATTTTGGTGGGCTTGCTGCTCACCCTTGCTTTCTTCTTTCATCACACAACAACAGTTAGGAAAGATGACCAGACTCCAGCAGACCCAGCGCAAGCGCGTGGAAAGCGTTCCGCGTCTTCCCGTTGATGTCGTAGCTGCTATAGCTGTAGAGGTAGATCTATTGTAGATTAGACCATCTGCTTTTGGAGAATCAATTATGTATAATTATAACTTGGGGCAGATAATGGCAATTAACTGTAAATTTATCAAGTAATCGTTTTGGGTTGTAATAACTTTTAAATTGTGGATTCAAAGACTTGTACTTATTTGAATTTCATCTCTGAGACTATAACGGGTTGTGGTGTATGTTAGTGTGGGGTCACAGCATAAGGTTGGTTATTATTAATTAAGTGAAGTGATATTGTGGAAAGAAAGACCGTGACGACCCGGATCCCCGACCCCGGATCTGGGGGTGTTACAGAGGGGGAGAGGGAGGCAGGGCTAGGAGAGGGGGAGGGGGAGAGGGAGGCCAGGAGAAGGAGGGCTCTACGAGAAGGATATTGATATAGTACTTTGAACTTTAATGAATTGGTATAGATTAAAACCCTAATTTAATAAAGGGCCTAGACTAAATACCTATTTAAAAATCCTTAATTGAATGGCTCCGAGTAAAACCCTAATTAAAATTAACAAAAGTCACTCATTATATTCCCTAAATTAAAAAAAATATATTAACCATATTCCTTCAAATAAAACTCAATATCATTCATAAAAATTAATAAATACTAGAACATTTTATTACCAAGTAAATATTATATTTAAGAGACTACAAAATTATTTTTCTTAATTTTGAAGTTAATTATTAATAAATTTCTTTTAATTTTAATTTTAACTATTAATTTATTACATGACACTAAAATATAAAGTTTACATCCTCTTTACAACAATACTCAATCACAATCATTTTAAAAAAAATAGGGAGTGATATGAATTTTTTTTATTTTTGAGGCATACATATAATTATTTTCATTTCTTAATTTCTTTATATGATAAATTTTTCTTTTTCTTTTTTTACGAAATAAAAATAGATTTATACTAGTAACATATTATGTGATACCAATATATTAAGTTTATTTATGAAAATCACATTTATCTATGTGGGTCCTGTATTTATATTTTTAAAATTTACAAAATTTAATTTATGTCATAAATTTGCTATGCAAAATTATTGAAATTCATGAAATTCTAGAAATAAAATTAATTGAGGAATAAACTTATTTCTTGATTTAGTGTAAGGGCATACAAATTAAAATATACTTAAAAAGGAATTAACACTAGTATAGAATTGAGAAAATTCAATATTGGTAACCAAAAGCAAATCGTGATGATCCCACGTCTCCTTGAAAAGGTTACGGGAGTTAGTATATTAAGACAAGAATTCCATGTCTTACGGCTAGGTTACAGTGTTATGGCTCCAAATTGCCTTCTATTCGTTGGCTTACAAAACTAGAAATTATTGGTCGTGGACTCCAAATTGCCTCATATGACTAGAAATTTTAGGTTGTAGATGACTAGTTTCATTTTCTGCTACTACCTTATAGTCATTGTTATGCATACATTACTCTATTCGTTGGCTTACCGACTAGAAATTCTTAGTCATTTATGACTAGAATCCTAGACATACGACAAAGAATCCATGTCTAATGACTCGATTTTAATCCTGTTATGGCATAAATAACCTTCTTGTTGTTGGCTTATATGATGAGAAATTCTTAGTTATTTTATACTAGAGTCAAGCGACACGACTTAAATAATAGGCTAGATACCAGAAGGAAGCTATTCGGCCTATTCTGTATTGGGCCTTACGGTCCCTCTATATTTATTTATTTCACCTCTTGCTTTTTTAAATACTTCGTATCGATAATTCTAGAAAGTTCTAGAATCTTCTTTTTTCTTGGGCTTTTTGTTAGGCATAGGAATTTTATATCCCATTTACAGATTATAGCCTGTTGCCTCCCTGTTGACGTGCCCATTACCGGGGTAAGAGTTTCTACAAAAGAGTGAGAGTATGACTGATAGTTCACTCCATTCACTTTTTACTCTCAAAATTTCCTAAATTTTCTCTATAGAAGGAAATTTCATGTCATCTACTCCACCGCGGTTCCACCTATCCAGGAATTTTTAGCGTCCTTCATTACCATTATCTAAGTTTTTTTTTGAAGATCTGTTGCATGCTGTTAAGAACATATTGTGAACTTGATGATAAGTTAAACAAAACACTTAGTAGATATTATTTAGTGTATTTGTAACTTTCAACAGATGATCACTTCAACATCCGTTGAAAGAGTAGTTTATGTAATAATAAGTTTAGTAACACGTTTCTGCATATTGTAATTCCTTAGCGAACTAGATGTTGTAGAATATTTAAGTCATGTTGACTACTATTTTGATATGCAAGATAGGTTGGTTAATTGTAAATATTAGATGCCTTGTAATCTTGTATAAATAAAATGGAGTTAACTTCCATGAAGACAGTCTCAACGGATGTTTCACTAGGCTTAAACGGATGATCAACTAAAGCTTCTGTTAGTGTAGGTGCCCTAGAGGCAATACATTATTTTTTTAAATCTTTATGTCAGTTGATCATTCAATAAATGTATTTATTATGACCTTAATTACTGCGATATTTTGTTTGCATAATAAATGTCCCTAGAATCATGATACACATTGTATAGTTTAAGTACATGACTTGAACTTTAGATTATATAATATATCATATATTCTTAAAGGTCCCTAGTCGAGTATTATTATATAGGACAATAATAATACATAGATTGACTAGTATGTTGTTTGACAAGATAACCACATCTCATTGGTTATAAGTATGGGGATACTAAAGTCAATACATAGGTACATGTGAGAGAACATGGTACTGGACAGACCCACAGTGAGATTCTTCATGTTTAGTAAAGTCATAAGAAAGACTCACAGTGATAATGGTGTAACGATCCTTTGACTTGAAATTATTATATTTATATACGAGGATTAATATACTTTTACTACATTAAAAGTTACTTTTGATCGGGTGATGATAAAAGTGGACATCGGGTATATCATGAGTCGTATAAGAAATATGAATGATAGATAACGGATTTAACCATCCTATAATTAGAAGAGATATTATTGGCCTCTTGATTGAGTGAGATTATAAAAAGCATGGTCATGCTCAAAAAATGATTTGTCTTGATAGTCTACTCATGGATCAAGTAAACCCGGATTAAATGTTGAAGAGGATGACTAAATACATGCCTCGAGTTTAATCTATAATATGTATGGTTAAAGGGATTATATTACACGAAAAAAATTAATCACGAATGGTTTTATCTAATCACGGTTTAATTATTGTTTAATTAGATAACAATGATGTATTACTAGATACCGCTCATTGTTTATAATTTTATCAGAGAATAAAATTATTGCCAATTAAATAATAGCCTATAGGGTCACACAAATAGAGCACTTAATGGAATAGTTAATTTAAATTATGGATTTAAATTAATTGATGATTATTTGAATTTTATTATAATTAAGTAAGACTTAATTGAGATAATATAAATTGGAATTAAAGGGAATGTTTTTGCCCATAATAATTAAGTATGACTTAGTTATTAATTAAATAATAGAAATTCTTTTTAATTATTTAAACATATACCTACTAGGGTTGGGCTTTGCCGTTATGGGCCTTTTAATCTATCATTATAAATAGATAATGATAGGTTAATAGGTAAGTTACGTTTTGGAGAAAACCCTAGCAGCAAAGAGAGGCAGAGGCAATTCGGATTGTCAAAAAGGAGGCTAGTACATCCATTCCGTAGTCAAGTTCGTGAGACGTTCTTGGAGGTGCTCGTGTGGATACCATAGAGGTGTTTCTCCTAGAGGTAGACACAAAGCGTGATAGCTAGGATCTCCGTTGAGTTCGTGAAATTTAAGCTCTTGAAAGGTATGATTCGTTATCTCCATAATCTGCCCACAATAATACATGGATCATGTTCTTGGGTTTCGAAATTTTTTATTTTATTTATGTTTATCCGCTGCGTTTTATGCCTCAGAACCCATCAATGATATCAGAGCTACGTGTATAAGGGGCTGATTTGGTTACGTGTTTACTGTATTTTTACAAGTATGCATGTGTGATGAGTCTGCCATGATAACAGTTATGTTATATGAGTCTTCCATGATAACAGTTATGTTATATGAATGATATGATGAATTTGTTAATGATCTATATGATGATACGAGTATGTTTAAGATCTACCATAACTCATATGTATGCGATTTCTTATCATATATATACTGATACATGTTTTTGGTAACTGGGATATGGGTCGTGTGTATACTAATATATGCTTCTGGAATAGTATTCTGATACATGTTTTGCTAGTATTCTGATACTTGATTTTGCAAAAAATTCCGCCATCGGGGGTTTAGGGTTTAGGGTTTAGGTCGATCCGCGATTTAGGGTTTCGTTTTAATTTGTACTTATGACATATGCTTTAATTATTTATTATTCTTGATTGGATCATGATAAATGATATATAGTATGTCATCTTTATATGATCTATAATGTTCTTTAATGGTTACTTGAGCATGGTGCATAGTTATGGCCTTAAGACCTTAGTTGTAATGGTTTATTCTTTTGGTTTGTAATAAATATGACTTGCATGTCGTTTTCTATTTGTAGTTGTTTTATCTCGAATGTAACTCGAGTTCTTTTGTAAGTTCATTAGTATAATTCTTAATGTAACATCCAAGAAGGATAAGGGAACAAGGAGGCATCCTATGGAGGCCAATGAGACAATGGAAGCAATAGAGAAGACATATGTAATAGTTATTTTTTACACCATAGATTGACCTTGATCTTTTCATTAGCCTGAAAAGATCATATAGGATTGGGCCATAACTATTGCACGTTTACTTTATGCACTTTTCATATGATGTATAAATAGTATGTGTAGAGTAGAAAATGCATGTTTTAATTAGATTAATGATGCATGTATATATTAGATACATCACCCATGCCATACCTTTAAACAAGATAAAATCTGTAACGACTCAAGATTTAAAATTAACAAACGATCATGAGATTCTTGTATTTATGAAACACGGAATAAAATACGAATTTTCTTTATTTCTGATATGGGGCGATTTTGTCTACAACGGGTTCATAGAACTTGTAAGGCTGTGGGTTTTAAGCGAGACCGATGTGACTCCTCCACTACCTGTAAATCAAACCATTGACGAGTATTGATTTGAAGTATTTTATTCAAGGAAAAATTGGGAATCTCTTTATGATGGGATCATGATCGTTCTAAATTAAAAATCCCCAAATAAAAATAATAAATTTTAATCAGATGCTTTCCAATGAATGAACACTCATTGAATCTTAGATCGATGAGGGGAAGGGCTGTCAGTGGCAGGGGACTCCTATCTATCGTGGTGAAATGCGACGAATATAAACGGTTATATTCGGATGTTGTATCATTGGGTTTAACTTAACTGAGTCATCATAATAAGGTAAATATAAATGGTTATATTCAACTATTATGAACTTAAAAGCATAGAGTTTGGTTAAAAATCTATTAGATAGATAAGATCAATTGTTGTTCACCAAACTATCCAAGAATTATATATGATATAATTGACAACTGTTGTCTACCTAAATAATCATGTTTTAAGGACTACCAGTGGTTGATTAGGACATAACGAAATATGGATCTTGGCTCACTAGAAAGATTTATGGGATATATTTTCCGAATTAATAGTTAGGGCTATTAATTTGATAAAAAAATAGTGGGAAATATATTATGAATATATCATAATCATATGAACATACAATTTTAACTCATACAATCTAATGTTTATTTTGCGCTTTTATTATTAAAGATACTGAGTAATGGCAAACAACACAAACACACTATCCGTACGTTCAGTCCTTAAGAAGGACAAGCTGACAGGAGGAAACAACTTCCTAGAGTGGTAGAGAAATTTGAGGATTATCCTCAGGCAGGAGCGCAAGTTTCATGTCATTGATATTCCTTCTCTAGGCCCCCTTCCTAAGGGTGCTACCGCTGATGAACAAGCAGCAGGCACAAGGTATGAGAATGATGCAAATGATGTTGCATGTCTTATGTTGGCAACTATGAGTGCTGAGCTTCAAAGACAGCATGTGCATATGGATGCATATACTATCAATGAGCACTTGCAAAGCATGTTTGCAAGCCAAACTCGTCAAGAAAGGTTCAACACGAGTAAGTCACTTTTTAATTGCAAACAAGGGGCAATTGAACCAGTTGGCCCACATGTTCTGAAGATGATTGGTTACATTGAGTACCTTGAAACTTTGGGTTTCCCGGTTGGTCCGAAAACTGGTATTGACCTAATCATGAATTCTTTGAACAACAAATTCACTTAGTTTGTTGTGAACTACAATATGAATGAATTTGACAAAACACCTACTGAATTGTTGCATATGTTGAGAACATATGAGACCAACATGAAGACAGCTGAACATGCTCCCATACTAATGGTGGGAAATAAAGGTAAGGCCAAAGGGAAGGGCAAATGGAAGGGTAAGAAGAAGATTGGATCTGATTCTACACCCAAGCCAAAGTGAGGTCCCAATTACGCTTTAAAGCCTAAAGGTTGTGTGGCCAAGGGTGAATGTCACTACTGTAAGAAAGCTGATCACTGGAAGAGAAACTGTCCAATTTACTTGGAGAATCTAAAGAAAATGAAAGCAGTTCAGATTTCTAGATCATGTATTTATGTTATAGAAGTCAATTTGTCTATTTCTACATCTTGGGTATTTGATACTGGATGTGCTTCTCACATTTATATAAATGTGCAGGGCTTGCAGAGAAGTAGGACTTTGACTAAACGAGAAGTGGACCTAAGAGTAGGCAATGAAGCAAAAGTTGCTGCTTTAGCTGTAGGGACTTATAATTTATCTATGCCCTCTGGGCTTGTTTTAGAACTAGAAGACTTTTTTTACGTGCCTGCGATTCGCAGAAATATCATTTATGTTTCTTGTTTGGACAAGAAAGGTTTTTCGTTTACAATAAAGAACAACAGTTGCTCTTTTGCTTTGAATGATTTAACCTATAGTGTTGCGCGTTTATTTAATGGTTTATATGTTCTTGATTTAGATAATCCTGTCTGTAATATAGAAAAAAACGACTTAAAATGAATGACTCAAATCAAATATACCTCTGGCATTGTCGTATAGGCCACATAAATGAGAAACGCATATCCAAATTACATAAGGATGGATACTTGGATAAGTTTGATTTTGAATCATACCAAGAATGTGAATCTTGTTTGCTTGGTAAGATGACTAAAGCCCCTTTCACTGGTAAGGGTCAAAGGGCCACTAAACGTCTGGAGCTAATACATGGTGATGTATGTGGCCCAATGCGTGTAATGGCTAGAGGAGGCTACTACTACTTCATAACATTTACTGATGATTTGAGTAGATATGGATATGTATATCTTACGAAGAACAAATCCGATTCTTTTGAAAAATTTAAAGAATACAAGGTTGAAGTAGAGAAGTAAATTGGCGGAGATGCAAGTATTAAGATCTTACGATCCGATCGTGGGGGTGAATACTTAAGCACCGAATTTAGAGAGTATTTGAAAGAGTGTGGTATTATATCACAACTCACTTCGCCAGGAACACCTCAATGGAATGGAGTTTCAGAGAGGAGAAATCGCACATTGTTGGACATGGTGCGATCGATGATGAGTCATGCAGATCTTCCAATAAGTTTCTGGGATTACGCTCTAGAAACATCGGCTTTCACACTTAACCATGTTCCTACTAAGAAGGTTCAAAAGACTCCATATGAGATATGGAAGGGGACACGGTCAGGCATGAACTTTATGAAAGTTTGGGGATGTAAGGCGTTTGTGAAATGTCAAGAATCTGATAAGCTTGGACCTAAATTCGAAAAGTGCATTTTTGTGGGATACCCTAATGAAACAAAGGCGTATTATTTTTATAATCCTTCTGAGCAGAAAGTGTTTATTGCTCGAGATGCTGTCTTCATGGAAAGAGATTTTGTTTCCAAAAGAAACAGTGGGAGAACTATAGATCTCGATGAAGATCGAGAACCACAAAATAGCATTGAACCTGAAGTGGAACAAGAGCAGAATAATGATAATGCTCAACAAACACAGGTTGTTCGTAGATCTGGTAGAATTCTCCATGAGCCAGAGAGATATGGATTTCTCGTGACTCATTATGGTGATTGGATGCTCATGGATGAAGATGAGCCTCTCACATACCAATATGCTATGAACAGTCCAGACACTAAGAGATGGCTTGAAGCCATGAAATCCGAGATAGATTCCATGTACGAAAACCAAGTATGGTCTTTGGTTGATACACTTGAAGGGGTAAAACCCATATGGTGCAAATGGGTTTTTAAGAAGAAAAAAGGCATTGATGGAAATGTTCAGACCTATAAAGCTAGGCTGGTTGCAAAAGGTTTCAGATAAATTCATGGTATTGACTATGATGAAACTTTCTCACCAGTGGCTATGGTCAAGTCTATAAGGATTTTACTTGCCATTGCAGCATTCCATGATTATGAAATCTGGCAAATGGATGTCAAAATAGCCTTCCTTAATGGAAGCCTTGAAGAGGATGTGTACATGACACAACCTGAGGGTTTTGTCGATCCAAGGAATGCTGGCAAGGTATGTAAATTGCGTCGATCCATTTACGGATTGAAGCAATCCTCTAGAAGATGGAATATCTTTTTTGATGAAATAGTCACAGAGTATGGCTTTGTTCAAAAAAAATATGAACCGTGTGTTTACAAGAAGGTTAGTGGGAGCTATGTGGCATTCATAGTACTATATGTTAATGATATACTACTAATGGGGAATAACATACATTCTCTAAAGGTTGTTAAGACTTGGTTAGGGAGCAATTTTTCCATGAAAGACTTAGGAGAGGCATCCTACATTCTAGGAATGAGGATCTATAGAGAAAGATCTAGAAGGATAATCAGTCTAAGTCAGAGCACATACATTGATAAGGTTTTGTATCGTTTTGGAATGCAAAATACAAAAAGGGGATATATCCCTGTGTCTCAAGGGATAACGATCTCTAAGGACCACTGTCCGAAATCATTGGATGAGAAGGACCACATGAATAAAGTTCTATATGCTTCAGAAATTGGATCTATCATGTATGCAATGATATGTACTCGCCCAGATGTCTCATATGCTTTGAGCATGATGAGCAGATACCAGTCTAATATGGGTGAAGGTCACTGAACGGCAGTCAAGAATATTCTTAATTACCTGAAAAGAACTAAAGATTCATTCTTGGTGTATGGAGGAGAAGAGAAACTCGTTGTAAAAGGTTACACCGATGCAAGTTTCCAAACAGACAGAGATTACACTGTATCACAGTCTGGTTTTGTGTTTTGTCTAAACAGAGGTGCTGTAAGCTGGAAGAGTTTAAAGCAAGAAACAGTAGCTGATTCTATAATGGAGGCAGAGTACATTGCAGTTTGTGAAGCAGCTAAGGAGTCCATTTGGATTAGAAAGTTCATTTCTGATTTGGGAGTGGTTCCATCGATCGCAGATCCCATTGATCTATACTGCGATAATAATGGAGCCATTGCACAGGCTAAAGAACCAAGATCACGCTCTCGGGCCAAACATATACTCAGGAGATTTCACCTTATTTGAGAGATTAATAAAAGGGGTGATATACACATATGTAAAGTGCACACAAATGATAACATTGCAGACCCACTAACCAAAGGCTTGTCGCAGCAGAAGCACGATGGTCATACTAGTTCTATGGGTATTAGATATATGGGTGATTGGCTCTAGTGCAAGTGGGAGATTGTTAGTGTAGGTGCCCTAGAGGCAATACATTATTCTTTTAAATCTTTATGTCTGTTGATCATTCAATAAATATATTTATTATGACCTTAATTACTGCGATATTTTGTTTGCATAATAAATGTCCTTAGAATTATGATACACATTGTATAGTTTAAGTACATGACTTGCACTTGAGATTATATAATATATCATATTCTTAAAGGTCCCTAGTCGAGTATTATTATATAGGACAATAATAATACATAGATAGACTAGTATGTTGTTTGACAAGTTAACCACATCTCATTGGTTATAAGTATGGGGATACTAAAGTCAATACATAGGTACATGTGAAAGAACATGGTACTGGACAGACCCACAGTGAGATTCTTCATGTTTAATAAACTCACAAGAAAGACTCATAGTGATAATGGTGTAACGATCCTTTGACTTGAAATCATTATATTTCTATACGAGAATTAATATACTTTGACTACATTAAAAGTTACTTTTGATTGGGTGATAATAAAAGTGGACATCGGGTATATCATGAGTCGTATGAGAAATATGAATGATAGATAAAGGATTTAACCCTCCTATAATTAGGAGAGATATTATTGGCCTCTTGATTGAGTGAGATTATAAAAAGCATGGTCATGCTCAAATAATGATTTGTCTTGATAGTCTACTCATGGATCAAGTAAACTCGGATTAAATGTTGAAGAGGATGACTAAATACATGCCTTGAGTTTAATCTATAATATGTATGGTTAAAGGGATTATATTACATGAAAAAAATTAATCACGAAAGGTTTTTATCTAATCACGATTTAATTATTGTTTAATTGGGTAACAATGATGTATTTCTAGATACCGCTCATTGTTTATAATTTTATTAGAGAATAAAATTATTGCCAATTAAATAACAGCCTATAGGGTCACACAAATAGAGCACTTAATGGAATAGTTAATTTAAATTATGGATTTAAATTAATTGATAATTATTTGAATTTTATTATAATTAAGTAAGACTTAATTGAGATAATATAAATTCGAATTAAGGGGAATGTTTTTGCCCATAATAATTAAGTATGACTTAGTTATTAATTAAATAATAGAATTTCATTTTTATTATTTAATCCTATACCTACTAGGGTTGGGCTTTGCTGTTATGGGCCTTTTAATCAGTCATTATAAATAGATAATGATAGGTTAAGAGGTCAGTTACGTTTTGGAGAAAACCCTAGCAGCAAAGAGAGGCAGAGGCAATTCGGATCATCAAGAAGGAGGCTAGTACATCCATTCCGTAGTCAAGTTCGTGAGACGTACTTGGAGGTGCTCGTGTGGATACCATAGAGGTGTTTCTCCGAGAGGTAGACACAAAGCGTGATAGCTAGGATCTCCGTTGAGTTCATGAAAGTTAAGCTCTTGAAAGGTATGATTCGTTATCTTCATAATCTGCCCACAATTATACATGGATCATGTTCTTGGGTTTCGAAAATTTTTGTTTTATTTAAGTTTATCCGCTGCGTTTTATGCCTCGGAACCCATCAGCTTCAACGGATGCTTCACAAAGTTTCAACGGATGATCAACCAAAGTTTCAACGGATGATCAACCATATTTTCAATGGATGATCAAGTGAAGTTTCAACGGATGATCAAATTCAAAAGAGCAGTTGATAGAGACTTGACAGTCACATGCGTTGATTGTATGCAAATGGAATATGGTAGCCTAATTACAGGTTTTAGAGAACATAGAAGCATTTCCATTTCCATGCTAAACTGAAGATATTCTAAGATACTGGATTGAGAAATGAAGAAGCATGAGATTAGACTAGAAATATTTAGCACTTATGGTTAAATCAGATGAAACAGAAATCAGTTCATCCAGTAATCAGGTAATCACCACTAATCTAGCACACTTATCTAAAGATGAGTGTAATGATGCTATAAATGATATGTCTACTGAGTTATATCATCTGTGTGTTACACTCAAATCTCTCACTAAAGAAAATACTAAAATTAAAGAGAACAATTTTTTTAAGTGAAAGAAACAATGTGTTAGAGACATAATTTGTTGAGTTTAAAAAATTGAAGATAGAGTGCAAGATTACCAAAGATGAACTAACTGAATACTTAAAGAAAGCGGAGATTTTAAGAAAGCAACTTGAACGAGAACATGAGATAATTAAAGCATGGAAATCCTTCTGTGATGAAGCCTGGAAAAAGAGCAAGGAGAAACTTGATTCGAATTTGGTTGAAAGACTTTCAACGGATGTGGATTCGACATATGATGAATGTTAACCGTCGAATGATCAAAAGAATTATCCGTCGAAAGACAAGGAACCACATCTGTTAAATGAAAGTAAGCCAGTTAGCAAAGCCAAGCTAGCTAAATTAAATGAGAAATATGGATCAATTTCTAAAAACTTTGTTCCAGGAGAAATAAGTCAAATGAAAAAGGACAAGAGAGTCAATGTAGAACATCTGCCAATCAAGCAATTGAATGAAAGATTGGAGAAAATTGAGGTTAAAACAGAATCAAAAAGGAAAAATAATATAAATGGGAAAGTAGGAATTAACAAACATAACAACTACACGCATGATAAATATGCACCTAGAAAAATCTATGTGAAGTGTGGTAGTGTTAATCATTTGTCTGTTAATTTCAAACTTGTTATGCCTGCTCCTATGTCTGTACTTCATTCATTTCCTAGTATGCCTAAAATGCATGTGAATGTTATGCCTGCACATAATTTGAATGCACAGTTTTCCAATATACCATTTGCACAAAATCCTTACTACGCTGTATTTAGTATGCCACAAATGCTATTTAGCATGCCATAGTGGAATAACATGTTTGCACAGAATATGCCTTTCCATGTTAACTAGCCTGTGCATGATAATTCTGAAATGATGAACGGTTTTAAGGGTTCCACTCAATTGACTAAGGATGAATTTCAAATGCCTAAGTCAAACGAGGACAAGCCTAAGAAACCTAAGAAAAAAGGCTAACAAAATAGGACACAAGGAAACTTGGGGTCCCAAAATCAACTTGATTTGATTTTTTTTGTGCAGGGAAAGAGAAAGAATCTTTTATATTTGGATAGTGGGTGCTCAAGGCACATGACTGGAGATTCTACCTTACACACTGAGTTCAAGGAGAGAGCTGGCCCAAGTATCACTTTTGGAGATGACAACAGGGGTTATATTGTGGGATATGGCTTGATTTCAAAGGATAATGTCATTATTGAGGAAGTTGCCCTAGTGGATGGACTCAAGCATAACTTGTTGAGTATCATCCAGCTGTGTGATAAGGGTAACTCGGTAACATTCAATTCTGAAGCCTATGTTGTGGCCAACAAGAAAAGCAACAAAGTGGTTCTCACTGGAGTGATAAAAGGAAATGTGTATCTAGCTGACTTCAACTCATCAAATGCAGCATCTGTTACTTATCTATTTAGCAAAGCAAGTCAGGATAAGAGTTGGCTATGGCACAAGAACTTGTCCCACCTTAACTTCAAGACTATAAATGAGCTAGTCAGGAAAGATTTGGTAAGAGAAATTCTACAAGTGGAAATCTCAAAGGATGGATTTTATGATGCTTGTCAAAAAGGAAAACAGATCAAGGCATCATTCAAAAACAAGTTTGATTCAAAAATTGAAGAACCTTTACAACTACTCCACATTGATTTATTTGGAATAGTCAATATATTGTCCATCTCTAGAAAACGATACTGCCTAGTAATTGGGGATGATTTCTCAATGTTCTCTTGGATATACTTTCTTAAATCCAAAGATAAATCTAGTGAAATCATCATCAATCACATAAGTCAAGTAGTCAACAGTCATCCTGATCTCAAAATACGGGGAATCAAGAGTAACAATGCAATTGGGTTTAAAAAATTTATGATGAGACTATTTTTTGAAGAGAATGGGATCATGCATGAGTTTTCAGCAGCAAGGACTCCACAACAAAATTGAGTGGTGGAAAGGAAGAACAGATCTCTTATTGAAGCTGCAAGAACAATGCTAGAAGAATCAAAGTTACCAACATACTTTTGGGTAGAAGCTATAAATACTTCATGCTACACTCAAAATATCTCTTTGGTTAATCAAGCAAAATGCATGACACCCTACCAATTGTTCAAGAATAGGAAGCCAACATTTAACTTTCTTCATGTCTTTGGCTGTAAATGTTATATCTTAAGGAAACAAGCTGATCAACATGCAAAATTTGATGCCAAAGCTGATGAAGGAATTTTTATTGGATATGCAGTTGGAAAAGCATACAGAGTGTACAATCTCATAACCAACATTGTTATGGAATTTGTACATGTTGTGTTTGATGATAAAAAGATTGAAGGACTGCAAGATGGAGATTTCCATGAAAGCCTCAAATTTGATAATGTTGAGATGATATGTGATGATATTGATGATGAAAGTGATCAAGAAATCATATCTAAAGATAATGCAGAAAAATCTATAACTAATGAAGCATATAACTCATCATCTGTCAAAAGACCAAGTGCATCATTCATCGATAGACAGTCTGCATCATCTGTCGAAAGGCAAAGATCAAAATCTGTTGATCCATAAATAGGAGTTGAAAGCCAATACAGATCACAAGCAGAAATAACCCCAACTTCAAGTCAAAGATCCACAAACTCATGGAGAGTTTCTTCTAATCAAAACTCAGTCGCACATTAAGACAACTATGAGGCCTCTTCATCTAGAGCTAATCTACCACAATAGAGAAATTGGACCAGATATCACCCTTTTGAACTAATTATTGGTGATGCATCCTCAAGAGTGCAAATAAGGAAAGTTACTCAAGAAGAATGTATGTATAGCAGTTTTCTATCTCAGGAAGAACCTAAAAAGGTAGAAGAAGCTCTGTTGGATCCTGATTGGGTTTTAACTATGCAAGAGGAACTAAACCAATTTGAAAGGAATAAAGTTTGGAAGTTGGTACCCAAGCCTAAAGGAAAGAATCATATTGATACCAAGTGGGTATTCAGAAACAAGATGGATGAAAATGGCATAGTATTCAGAATAAAGCTAGATTGGTTGCTAAGGGCTATTGTCAACAAAAAAGAATATATTTGATGAAACTTTCGCTCCTGTTACAAGACTTGAAGACATTAGAATTTTCTTAGCCTATGCAGCCCATGCCAATTTCAAGATCTATCAAATGGATGTCAAGAGTGCCTTTCTGAATGAAGATTTGGAGGAGGAAGTCTATGTCACTCAGCCTCCTGATTTTGAAGATCTAAATTTTCTAGAATATGTCTACTATCTTTTGAAGGCACTTTATGGACTGAAGCAAGCACCTAAAGCCTGGTATGACACTTTATCAAAGTTCCTCTTAGAAAATCATTTCACAAGAGGTACTGTTGATAAAACATTATTCTATAGAAATGTTAATGGCTCTAGTATACTTGTTCAAATTTATGTAGATGATATTATATTTGACTCTACAGATGAAAAACTTGGCAAAAAGTTTGCCAAATTGATGCAAAGTAAATATGAAATGAGCATGATGGGAGAACTAACTTACTTTCTTGGTTTACAAGTTAGTGATGGAATATTCATTAGTCAAGCCAAATATATGTATGATCTTTTGAAGAAGTTTGTCTTAATGGATTGCACAACTGCAAAAACTCCCATGGCCACTCCAACTAAACTTGAATTAAACACTACTGAAAAGTCTGTGGATATTTTAAGTTATTGAGGCATGATTGGCTCAATTTTATATTTAACAGCCAGTAGGCCGGATATAATGTTTGCTACTTTTCTTTGTGCTAGATTTCAAGTTGATCCTAGAGAATCTTATTTAGTAGCTATTAAGAGAATTTTTAGATATCTCTAAGGAACTCCAAAACTTGGCATTTGGTATCCTAGAGATTTTGGTTTTGATCTAACTGGTTATTCAGATACAGATTATGCAGGTTGTAAAATTGATAGAAAAAGTACAACAAGAACCTGTCAATTTCTAGGAAATAAGCTAGTATCCTGGTTCAGTAAAAAGCAAAATCCAGTCTCTACTTCTACACCTGAGGCTGAATATATTGTTGCTGGTAGTTGTTATGCACAGATTTTATGGATGAAAAATCAATTGTTGGACTATGGTCTGCAGGTGAATAAGATTCCTATTTTCTTTGACAACACAAGTGCCAAGCAATTACTGAAAATCCAGTACAGCATTCAAGGACCAAGAACATTGACATCAAGTACCACTTCATTAGAGAACATGTCATGAATCGTACTGTGGAACTTCATTTTATTCTAAGTGAGAAGTAACTTGCAGACATCTTTACCAAGCAACTTGATGAATCCACATTTACTAGGTTGGTAAGTGAATTAGGTATGCTTAATTACTCTTAATTTATTTTGATGTCTAAGAAAATTGACATGCAGCCAGAGTAAAATTTAATGCTTACTATTAAAGATGAAATTTTGGCTAAGTCAAAATTTACATCTCGACGGATGTTCATTATCTGTTGAAAATGAATATTTGTTGAATCTCATTATCTGTTGAGGTATAAAACATTACTCTGGGTACTTTTATTCTTATCCGTTGAATTGCTCTCAATCTCAGCAGTTAATTCTAGGCATTATCTGCCGAATTTACTTACAGCCTATATGTATATTTCAACGGATAATTTTAGAATTTTGACAGTTTTCCTTATGTTTAAACGGCTATTTTCGGCTAATTTTATTGGTTACTTTATTTTAATATTTAATTTTTGACAGTTTATTTATGAGTAAGTATAAAAGCTTATTTCATTTCTATTTTCCTATTTCTTTCTCAAGCAATTTCTCTAACTCTCTTCTTCTCCAAAAGCAAATACTCCTTTTCTATAACGAATTTCAATCACATCAATGACACCCGTAGTCAAAATCATGTCCTCAACTGGGTACATTTATGAAAAGAACAACTTTGTGGCTTTGGTGAACAAGCAAATTCCGGCATCTGAAGACTATCACACAAATGATGGACTTCATCCTGAACTACAAACTGAGTTATGCCATGCTTGAGTCTCCAACCATGTACTGTGAAGTTGTCGAGGAAATTTGGACTACAACAGTGTTCAACTCAAAGGACAAAACCATTACCTTCACTCTCAAAGATAATGAACACTGTATTAACTGTGATACAATTAAAAAGTGCTTTAAACAGCCTGAAAATAACACACTTGCTCCACATACAGACACTGATGTGAGTAACATGCTAATTTCTATGGGCGATGCTCTTACTGCCACTAAGTTAGGTGATGTTAAGAGAATGGGTCTTAGGATATAATGGAGCTTTCTATGTGATTCCTTTATTAAGGTGTTTTCTGGTAAAGTTAGCAACTTTGATGTTGTGACTTATTCACTTGTTAACATGTTTTATATGTTTTTAAGTGATAAGCATTTAAATTTCAGTACTTCTGTCATGTATGAATTAGGGAGTAAGTTAGGAGATATAAAGAAGAGGTCTAAGAACATCTAAATTCTTTATGATGTTAGCTGACTTTGTTTATAAGGATCTCTCAATTGAGAACCCAACAAATAAGTTAGATTGTTGAGTCCAAGAGAGAATAATTATTGCTGACTTGAACAGGGCAAATAACCACAAGGATGTTCCCTTTTTTTACATACCAATCATGGAACAGCCTCAGGTAAGTGAGGTAAATATTTTTGTCCCTACTACTTCTGAACCACCTATTTCTTTACAATCAACTGTGGCTATGGCACCTGTGACAGTGACCAGACAGGAACCCAAGCTACAAAACCAAGAATTTCAATATCCAAGTCAAAAAAATCCCCCTAGTTTCTCTCAAAAGAAGCTAGTTGTAACATCCACTAAGAACCAAGAGGGAAATGTAAAGGAAAGTAAGTCTGGTGAGGGATAGGGTGAACATAAAAGAAGCCTTAAGAATAAGGAAGGAGAGGTGTGTGTAACCCAACCTAGCCACAATGTAGTCTCCCAACAGACTGTGGTGCTTAATAAGGACTCAAGCTCATTACTAGTTTCATCCTCCCAAAAGGATGTTATTATTGAAATAAGCTCTCAACCAAGGGCATATGCCAAGAGGGTTAGGGACACAAGCTCACCACAAACTTATGCTAGAAAGAAGAAATCTAAAATACTTGGGGATACACAGGGTGCACACACTGTGCAAACTGCAGTAAAAAAGTCAGTTACAGCACCTTTTCAAAGTGAAGTTGATGTGACTTCTGTAAATATGGAGTCACATCCAAAATCTTTAATAATAGAAGCACCTCACACACCAAACTCACCCATAAATTATTTGGATGTAGACATGATTCACACATCAATTCCTGATTCTCCATCTTTAACACTAATGAAGAAGCCAAAATCTACAGTAAGTGAGCATCATCTTTTAGATCATTTGTTGGCTCACTTGCCATTTCTTTCTGATTCTACTAAAAAATCTGTGCAAAATCTCAAATCAATCACCACGGATTCTACAGTAGACTCTACTCCAAACTCTGTCACTTCTACTATCTCAACAGATACTATTCATCCGTCGACTAGTGATTGTATCTCGACGGATGTGCTTAACAGCAGTCATCCATTGAAACTCTCAACTACTACCTTGATGGATGTCTCTCATCCGTTGACTGCACCACTTCAAATCTCAACTATTATTACAAGTGCGGATGATTTAGTAGTTGTACAATCACTCTGAGGATTGAGGGAAGGGAGTGAACAGAGTGAGAGACTGAGTTGCTCTCAGGCAAAAGGAGAGGAAATGAGTGAAAATTTGCAAGCTATTTCTTCCAGCTTGGCAAGAGTGAGTGAGTGGAGTCCCACCTTAGTAGGTTAAGATGATGGTGTGAGGGTGGGAAGCCAATGGGAGCCCTTGATGCAAAAACAGAGAGATAATGAGAGAAAAGCAGGTACTGCAGAATAGGAAGAGCCCATTGTTAGTGAGTTAAGGGATGCCAATGAGGCTGAAAAAACAACTATTTCAGCAAGATTATCTAGTTGTCATAGACTCTGTTTCTTATGAGGCTGAGGTATTTACTCAACCTGTTCCAGCTTATCAAGTTTTAGCTGAACAGAACAATGTGGCTGCTGAGAGAATTTTAAATTTAGTTCACACAACTGCCTCCATGCAAAGGGCCAAGGATGCAATCACTGTCATGCCCTCCATAGCTAGTGATGATTTTGAAGATGGTAAAAAATCATTTGGGGATGATGGTGAGGATTATGAAATAAAAGGCATGATCATAGGGGGAGATGCAGACACTCCATCATGGATGATGCACAAGGAATGCTCTTACCCTCATCTCCAATCCACACTATTCAAAGCTTATTCATGACACCCAAACAGCAATTCAAGCATATACTAGTGCCAGCACCAAGAGTTTACTTAAAGCTCACCTGGAATCTCTACAATTGTATAAAATTCAAGCTTTCCAATAAAGTCAGGATGTGGACACCATAAAGAATAAAATTGGTGAAATTAAAAAGGACTTTGTTGTAAGGTTGGATGCTAGGCTTCCAGGCACAACAATGATAAAGATAGCTCAAAAGATGAGAAAGGAAGCTGATCTGAACAGAAAAATTGAGGCCATGAACTCAAGATTGACAAAGGTGGAGAAATTAATAGCCAAGATACTTGAAAATTAGGATACTCAAACAAGTCTGCTGCAACAGTTGGTGGCTGCACAAACCTCATCCTCCACTCAACTTGATGCTAACAAAAAGAGGGAGAAAGACTCTATCATTCCAGTTAATTAGGGAGATTCAACCAGTTAGGGGGAGAAAGTGCTCAACATACAAGTTAGCAAGGTAATTGTTCCAGCAATTGCTTTCTCTAAGCCACCAGCTCTTGAAAGCATTGATCTAATCAAGATAGCAGCAGCTAAGTTGGAGTCAAATGACAAATGGAAGAAGCCTTATGTAGTAGCATCTAAGTTGGAATTAAATGAAAACTGGAAGAAACTTGATGAAAACATCAAGAAGTTTAGTCCAATTGAGAAGCAAGACAAAGTCCTCTCATTTCTCTCAATTGAGACCAATTTCAGCAAATGACATGAGCTTATGGAACATGAAAAGAGGTCAATACTCATCTATTAAATCTCTAAAGGCCAATGTGATTTTTAAACCCAAGATAAATTCTCCAAAACAATTCAGACAAAAATCCATTGGACCTAATGTATGAAACCCCTAAGCCAGATGAAAAGAAGCTTCTTGGAAGGTCTATTGCTTTCTTCAAAGATCCTAGAGACACGGGGTCAAAGAAAAGCATTGTTAAGATCTACAGAAATGGTAAATTAATATGTGCAGTGGCTGGACATCCACAGTTTGCAGAGGCTAAGAAAGAAGAAAAAATGAGGCTCAAACAACAACAAAAGCAAGCTACTTTAGATTCCAAGAACCAAGTTAAGAAGCCTGCAATCACATAAGCTGCATTTCCTACTGTTACATCTGAGAATCTGATTGAAGGAAAGTAAGAAAAAACAAAGGAGACTAGAAAATTTAGATACAAGCTACCATCCAAGAGGAAGCTGGATTTCAATGATGATAAGGAAGAATACATGACAATCCAATCTACTACTTCAAGTCAACCAGCCATACCTACACTGAAGGAGGCGGAATTCAAGGTTGATCCTAACATAACTTTCCATGCTGAACCTGTAATTTCCAAAGATGAACCCATAGATTGATACAGCCTTCCTCTTCCTGACACTACAAATAAATGTCAATAAATATCACACATTAGACATCGGTTGTAGGTGCCACTGATGTTAAAAGATTTAATGACATCACCCCGTATTTTTCTGATGTCTTTGTTCTTCGAAGATATCGGCTATTATTAAATTGATGTCTTAACTTCGCCTATAAAAAAAAATTGCGCCTACCATAATTTCCCCCCATAGTCAAAATTCGTCCATATCTGTTCCAAAATTCCCCCGCTCAACTCAACTCCGCTCACATCTCTCTCAACTCAACTCATCTCATACTCTGTTAATTATCTTTGTTAAGTCTTGTACTCTGGTAAGTTATCTTTTTACTCAAATTGAACTGGTCTTCTCTGAAGGCTAGTTTTATAAATTGAGGGTTGTTGAAATCAAAACACTAATTTTTTAAATTGGGTTTTTTTAAATCGAAACCCTAACTGTTGTATTAATTCAATGTCTTTTGAAGTTACTAACACTTTTTGATTTGTTGTATACATGACCTAGTTTGATTAAAAGATTTAAAGTTTTAGGTAATTTGGGTATTTTTGTGTGTACTTCTATAATTTTGTTTGATTTTATTTGATTTTTCTAAATTAGATTTTCATTTGTGTGCAGGGAGGATATGGAGATAATTATACTTACATTGATTATAGGTTTTTTGTTAGCTGTCTTTATTGCGATTTCCCGGGTGTTTAAATCTGGTAAGCAGTTTGGTTTTTATTCGAATCTTGTTATACGGTTGTGCAAATTGGGTGAATGCAAATTTATGGATTTATAAATATAAACTTCATTATATATGTTTATCCAAACTTGATCGTACTATGAATTTGTGATTATGTTTGTTATTGTATTGTATCTCTAATTAAAATGGATATTACCTATCCGCTCTCCTAACTCATGTTCCACCAGTGAAACAACATAACTGGATATTGTGTTTCTTAGTGTATTGTGTCTTTAATTAAGAGCGAATACTCTTAATTAACTAAAAACTTTGTAGTTTGTAGTTAAGGTTAGCTGATAAATTGTTGCACAGGAGCACGCTGGGCAAGGGAGTAAAGGTGGAAAAATAGGCTTTCATATGATATATGATTATGCAGAAGACATTCTAGATTCCTATAAGGACATGGGATTTGGATCTGAATGAATGAGATATGGATCCAAATCCAATAATTGGTGCAGACTACAGTTACATGTTATCCTGGCTAATCACACACACCAAATCTACTATGTGTATATCACTGGGCCATAAGCTATTTTTATATGTGCATTGTCGAGTCTCAAGTAATTAGTTTCACATTGGAAAATTGCCAAAATATCATATTCTTTTGTATGCATATTTTTAGTGCAACTAGAAAGCCTTCTTTAGTTATTAATGCACCAGTTTTGACATGCACATAAATACATAATACTATAGTATAGAAGCTCTCTTGCTTACTAGCACATCAGTGAGTAAAGTACGCATCCTCATCCCAATAAATCACAGTGTCACTAAGACTTCTTTGGTTTCAATTGCTATCCAGATCCTATTTCACTTGTTCGTGATCACACCATCAAACAAAAACTTGGGGAGCTTGGTATATCAATGTAAAGCTATAATGGAGATTTATTGTATGAACCATGGGAAATATATGATAACGAAGGACAAGCATTTAAAACCTTTGATGCATAGGAGCAGAGTGGAGTCTTTTTCCTAAAACAGTATCAAGCCTAAGGATTCTATCTGAAAGAAGATCAAGAAGATCATGCCTCAAAAGAATTTTGAAGAAGCTTGGAGTTGAATAAGTCTGTTTGGAGAAAAATGTTCTAAGTCAAGATCTCTACAAGTCACAGATTTGATGTTATAGAGAAGTCATTCGAGAACTCCAGAATGACTTATCGAGAAGTCATTTAAACTCCAGAGAGTACCGACGGATAAGCAATATCTACTCGACGGATGAGCTATATATCCACTCGATGGATGAATAACATCTACTCGACAGATGAGCAATATCTACTCGACGGATAAGCTATACATCTACTCGACGGATGAGCAATATATACTCAACGGATAAGAAATATCCACCGGGAGTAGAGAAGTCAGGAAAGCTACTCGAGAACTCAAAAAGATATCGACAAGTCATTCCTTCACTAGAGAACTCAGAGTTATCGACAAGTCTATATCCATTCGAGAACTCAGAGATATCTACAAGTCAAGTGAAGTTATGAAGACTAGAGATCTCTCTCAACTCAACTCATCTCATACTCTGTTAATTATCTTTGTTAAGTTCTGTACTCTGGTAAGTTATCTTTTTACTTGAATTGAACTGGTCTTCTCTGAAGACTAGTTTTATAAATTGAGGGTTTTTGAAATCGAAACCCTAATTTTTTAAATTGGGTTTTTTAAATCAAAATCCTAACTGTTGTATTAATTCAATGTCTTTTAAAGTTACTAATACCTTTTGATTTATTATATATAGGACATAGTTTGAGTAAAAGATTTAAAGTTTTAGGTAATTTGGGTATTTTTGTGTGTACTTTTATAATTTTGTTTAATTTTACTTGATTTTTGTAAATTAGATTTTCATATGTGTGCAAGGATGATATGGAGATAATTATACTTACATTGATTATAGGTTTCTTGTTAGTTGTCTTTATTGCGATTCCCCAGGTGTTTAAATCTGGTAAGCAGTTTGGTTTTTATTTTAATCTTGTTATACGGTTGTGCAAATTGGGTGAATACAAATTTATGGATTTATAAATATAAACTTCATTATATATGTTTATCTAAATTTGAGCGTACTATGAATCTATGATTATGTTTTTTATTGTATTGTATCTCTAATTAAAAATGGATATTACCTATCCGCTCTTCTAACTCATGTTCCACCACTGAAACAACATACCTGGATATTGTGTTTCTTAGTGTATTGTGTCTTTAATTAGGAGTGAATACTCTTAATTAACTAAACACTTTGTAGTTTATAGTTAAGGTTAGCTGATAAATTGTTGCACAGGAGCACGCTGAGCGAGGGAGTAACGGTGGAAAAATAGGCTTTCATATGATATTTGATTATGCAGAAGACATTCTAGATTTCTATAAGGACATGGGATTTGGATCTGAATGAATGAGATATGGATCCAAATCCAATAATTGGTGCAGACTACAGTTACATGTTCTCCTGGCTAATCACACACACCAAATCTACTATGTGTATATCACTGGGCCATAAGCTATTTTTATATGTGCATTGTCGAGTCTCAAGTAATTAGTTTCATATTGGAAAATTGCCAAAATATCATATTCTTTTGTATGCATATTTTTTAGTGCAACTAGAAAGCCTTCTTTAGTTATTAATGCACCAGTTTTGACATGCATATAAATACATAATACTATAGTATAAAAGCTCTCTTGCTTACTAGCACATCACTGAGTAAAGTATGCATCCTCATCCCAACAAATCACAGTGTCACTAAGCCTTCTTTGGTTTCAATTGCTATCCAGATCCTATTTCACTTGTTCGTGATCACACCATCAAACAAAAACTTGGCGAGCTTGGTTTATCAGTGCAAAGCTATAATGGAGATTTATTGTATGAACCATGGGAAATATATGATAACGAAGGACACGCATTTACAACCTTTGATGCATAGGAGCAGAGTGGAGTCTTTTTCCTAAAACAGTATCAAGCCTAAGGATTCTATCTGAAAGAAGATCAAGAAGATCATGCCTAAGAAGAATTTTGAAGAAGCTTGGAGTTGAATAAGTCTGTTTGGAGAAAAATGTTCTAAGTCAAGATCTCTACAAGTCACAGATTTGATGTTATAGAGAAGTCATTCGAGAACTCCATAATGACTTATCGAGAAGCATTCAAACTCCAGAGAGTACCGATGGATAAGTAATATCTACTCGACGGATGAGCTATATATCCACTCGATAGATGAATAACATCTACTCGACAGATGAGCAATATCTACTCGACGGATAAGCTATACATCTACTCGACGGATGAGAAATATCTACTCAACGGATAAGAAATATCCACCGGGAGTAGAGAAGTCAGGAAAGCTACTCGAGAACTCAAAAATATATCGACAAGTCATTCCTCCACTAGAGAACTCAGAGTTATCGACAAGTCTATATCCATTCAAGAACTCAAAGATATCTACAAGTCAAGTGAAGTTATGAAGACTAGAGATCTTGATGAGCTGAAGACCCCTACAAGTTATGAATCTATGATTATGTTTTTTATTGTATTGTATCTCTAATTAAAAATGGATATTACCTATCCGCTCTTCTAACTCATGTTCCACCAGTCAAACAACATACCTGGATATTGTGTTTCTTAGTGTATTGTGTCTTTAATTAAGAGCGAATACTCTTAATTAACTAAAAACTTTGTAGTTTGTAGTTAAGGTTAGCTGATAAATTGTTGCACGAGAGCACGCTAGGCGAGGGAGTAACGGTGCAAAAATAGGCTTTCATATGATATTTGATTATGCAGAAGACATTCTAGATTTCTATAGGGACATGGGATTTGGATCTAAATGAATGAGATATGGATCCAAATCCAATAATTGTTGCAGACTGTAGTTACATGTTCTCCTGGCTAATCATATCCACCAAATCTACTATGTGTATATCACTGGGCCATAAGCTGTTTTTATATATGCATTGTCGAGTCTCAATTAATTAGTTTCATAATGGAAAATTTCCAAAATATCATATGCTTTTATATGCATATTTTTTACTGCAACTAGAAAGCCTTCTTTAGTTATTAACGCACCAGTTTTGACATGCACATAAATACATAATAGAATAGTATAAAAGCTCTCTTTCTTACTACCACATCACCGAGTAAAGTACACATCCTCATCCCAATAAATCACTGTATCACTAAGCCTTCTTTGGTTTCAATTGCTATCCAGATCCTGTTTTACTTGTTCATGATCACACCATCAAACAAAAAGTTGGGGAGCTTGGTATATCAGTGCAAAGCTATAATGGAGATTTATTGTATGAACCATGGGAAATATATGATAACGAAGGACACGCATTTACAACCTTTGATGCATACTTGGAGAGGTGCTTAAATATGCAAAAAGAACCTGATTCACATCTTCCTCCGTGGCGCTTAGTTCCCGTGGAAGGTACTCTCATAGTGTAATTGGGTCAAACTTGAATACTTTCTTGTACTACTTAAATTTTCGAGACTCAAATGCTTGGACAGAATTTGTTTGTGATAATAATTATGCATTCCTAACGCAATACATTATAGCATCAGAAATAGAAAACAAAGCTCAGTATATAACTAAATAATTTAAGTGTGTTTCCAATGTGCAAATGACACGAATAGTTGAAAATTGTTCGATTGGCGATCTGGGGCTTGAAAATGAAATGGAAAAGTCCAGCAATGCTTTATTAGGAAGAGGATGGTCTCCTGGATGGAGCAATGCCGATTAGGCTCTATTTGCATTTGTTGAAGAAAATCTGATCGACTGCATTTGCTAATTATTGTATTATCTCTCTCTCTCTCTTCATTCTGTATTAGCTTGTTTCTCCTTTCTTTATATGTGCTTGTGTATATATTTGAGATGTCATGTCTAATATGTTTCATGTTTAGTTTTCAGATCTTAACAAACAGGAAATATCAATACTTATTGAAATCATAACTTAAGTGCGGGAAGACTTACAGTTAAGGAAGGAAGCTGATTTAAAGGAAAGAAGATCGAGACTAATACAAAAGAAGATATGCATGGAAAGATTTAGAGGACTGAAAGAATTGTATAACATTTCTTTCTAGGAGCATTAGGAACAGGCTTATAATCAGTGCTTTAATTCACACCTTCCTTTCCATTCCTATTTTTCCTAGGTGGCTTTACTTTGTTTACATTCTTAACATCTTTCAGCTTATGCTTAAGCTTCTTCTTTGTCATTAATCCTATGTTAACTTCAGTTGGCTTATCCTGTTTTGGTTTGTCAGAAGTTAATTTCTCTTTAACTTCTGATTTATCAATATCAGACTTTACAGCTACAAACTTAACAGGATTTACCTTTGGCTTTTGTTTAACAACTATAGGCTCAATTTCTACAGTTCCTTTATTATTCTTTTCATCTTCATAAACTAAGCCCTCTTTCCAGTTTCCACTACTTAACAAATTCTGAGTTGTTCTTCCTGAGTTAGTCCAAGTCCTCATAATATCTCTTTCCTTTTCTAACTCAGTTTTTAGAGATTGATTCAATTTTAACACTTCATCTCTAACATAAAAAGCATCATGTATTTCTTTCTGAGTTTGATGGAACATAACTAACTCCTTTTCTAAATAGTCATTCCTTTTCTTAAAAGCCAAATTTTCAGAAGTTAACCTTTCACATGTTAAAGTTTGATCTCTATAACTAATGATCATGGTTTTAAGATATCTTCTCAACTCAGTAATATCATCAATATGAAAAGTATAAGTTGTTTGAGGTACCTTTAACTCAGCAGCTTCAGAACTGCTATCAGCATTTGCCATCAAAGCATAGTTCACCTCACTTTCAAAATCTGAAACGTATGTCCAGCTTTTCTTCTTTGTGACAAGTGCCTTGACTTTGTCACATTTTCCTTTCTTGCAGTCAGGAGATATGTGGCCTTTCTCACCACAATTGTAGCATTTAACATTTGAGTAATCTCCTATGTCAGCTTTTCCAGCTTTGCCTTCAGATTTTCCGAATCCCTTCTTATTAGAACTTTCACTTTTCCTGAAAAATTTCTTTCCCCTTCTGAATTTCCTGTAAGCTATATTTGTGATGCCCTTCACCATAAGAGCACACTATCAGAACTTGATGATATATCACAAAGATAGCCTACAGGAAATTCAGAAGGGGAAAGAAATTTTCCAAGAAAGGTGAAAGTACTTATAAGAAAGGTTTCATAAAATCTGAAGGCAAAGGTGCAAAGTCTGACAGAGGAGATAACTCAAATGTCAAATGCTACAACTGTGGTGAAATAGGCCACATATCTCCTGATTGCAAGAAAGGAAAAAGTGACAAAGGCAAGGCACTTTTCACAAAGAAGAAAAGTTGGACAAACACTTCAGATTCTAAAGATGAGGTGAACTATGCCTTGATGGCAAATGCTGATGGCAGCCCTGAAACTGCTGAATTGAAGGTACCTCAAACAACTTATGCCTTTCATACTGATAATATTACTGAGTTAAGATCATATCATAAACCATGTTTATTAGTTACAGAGATCAAACTTTAACATGTGAAAGATTAACTTCTGAAAATCTTGCTTATAAGAAAAGGAATGATTATTTAGAAAAAGAGTTAGTTATGTTCCATCAAACTCAGAAAGAGAGAGATGATGCTTTTATGTTAAAGATGAATTGCTAAAATTGAATAAATCTCTCAAAACTGAGTTAGAAAAGGAAAAAGAGATTATCAGGACTTGGACTAACTCTGGCAGAACAACTCAGAATTTATTAAGTAGTGGAAACTGGAAAGAAGGCTTAGATTATGGAGATGATAAAAGTGAAAAATGGACTAAACAAATTGAGCCTATTGTTGTTAAACAGACTGTTAAGCCAAAGGTAAATCATGTTAAGTTTGTAGCTAAAACTGTAAAGTCTGATTCTGAAAAGATGAAAGAGTCTGTAGCAGAAGTTAAGGAAAAGTCAACTTCTGACAAATTAGAACAGGATAAACCAGCTGAAGTTAATATAGGCTTAATGACAAAAAAACAGCTTAAGCATAAGCTGAAAGAAATAAGGAATGTCAACAAGGTAAAGGCAGCTAGGAAAAATAGGAATGGAAATGAAGGTGTGAATAAAAGCAATAATTATATGCCTGTTCTTAATGCTCCTAGAAAGAAATGTTATAACTGTGGAAACTCTAACCATCTTACTTCTTTTTGCAGGAAGAATAAGAATATAAACTCTTTACCTCGTAAGTCAGGAGTTAAGTGTCAGTCTGTTAGGTTTAAACCACAAAATCCTTGTTTTCATTGTGGTAGTTTATGGCATTCCATTTATACTTGTAAGGAATATTATAGTTTGTACTATGATTATTATCAAATAAAACCTTCTTTGAAGAAAGTTACTTTAATTCCTTCTAGTTTAAAGTCTGATGCAAAGTCTGATATAAGTTCTGATAAATAGAATGTTAGTATAAACTCTGATATTAAACCCGCTGCTAATGCTAACAAACTTAAAAAGGCCAAAGGATCCAAGCAAGTCTGGGTCCTTAAAACTAACCATTAGTGATCTTTGTGATTGCAGGGTAACAGGAGAAACATCCTAGTACTGGATAGTGGATGTTTAGGACATCTGACTGGAAATAAAGCCCTGCTCTCAGACTTTGTGGAGAAAACTGGCCCAGGAGTTTCTTATGGAGATGGCAACATGGGAAAAACTCTGGGATATGGCAATATTAATCTTGGGAATGTCATTATTGAAACAGTAGCTCTTGTCTCAGGACTTAAACATAATCTGCTGAGTGTGAGTTAAATCTGTGAAAGAGGTTATCATGTGGATTTTTTTGAAGAACACTGTGAAGTGGTAAAGCAATTTTATAGGCAAAGTGGTTCTGAAAGGTTACAGGCATGGTAACATTTATGAAGCCAGACTTTCAACAAGTTCTGATGGTTCTGCAATCTGTCTGTTGAGTATCAATTGAAGAAAGCTGGAATTGGCACAAAAGACTCTCTCATTTAAATTTCAGCAACATAAATGAGCTTGTAAAGAAAGATCTTGTGAGAGGATTTGCAAAATCAGTATTTGCACCTGATGGCCTTTGTGATTCATGTCAAAAGGCAAAACTAAAAAATCTTCATTCAAGAGCAAAACTAAATCCTCAATTCTTGAGCCTTATCACCTACTGCATGTTGATCTATTTGGTCCAGTCAATGTCATGTCTATTGCAAAAAAGAAATATGTTATGGTTATAGTCGATGAGTTCACCAGATACACTTGGGTGTATTTCTTGCACAAGAAGATTGAAACTGCATCTACTCTAACTGATCATGTCAAACAGCTGGATAAGTTGGTCAAATATTTTGTTAAAATCATAAGGAGTGATAATGGCACTGAGTTCAAGAATTCAATCATGGAAGAGTTCTGCAAAGAGCATGGAATCAAACAGGAATTTTCTGCAACTGGAACTCCACAGCAAAATGGAGTAGTAGAAAGAAAGAACAGGACTCTCATTGAAGCTGCACGAACTATGCTTGATGAAGCAAAGCTGCCATCCTACTTTTGGGCAGAAGCTGTGCAGACTGCTTGTTTTACACAGAATGCATCACTCATAAATAAGCATGGAAAAACACGATATGAGATGGTGAAGAAAAAGAAGCCAAATCTGAAATACTTTCATGTATTTGGATGTAAGTGTTTTGTTCTTAAGACTCATCCTAAACAGCTGTCAAAATTTGATCTTAAAGCTGATAAAGGAATTTTTGTTGGATATCCACATTCCACAAAAGCCTTCAGAGTCTACAATTTAAGAACAAGGATTGTCATGGAATCTATCAATATATCTTTTGATGATAAGAAGATTACTGGACTTAAAGATTTCAATGATCACGATCAGCTGAGATTTGAAAATGAAGACTTAAATTCTGATTATGTAAATTCTGATGACTTAAACTATGTGGTAACAATTCCAAAGGAAAATTTACCTGTCCAGGGGGAGCAAGCTGAAGATCCTACCACATCTCAAGACTCTCAAGAAGCATCAGAACCTGACACTGGCTCTTCAAGTTCTGATTCATCTAGTTCTGATGAGCCAAATTCTGATAATTCTGAAAACTCTGTACTTCAAATTCTGAAGGATCCAAGTCAAATTCTGAAGTCTCAGAGAGCATATCTACAGGGGGAGCATCAGAAAATGCTGATGGAGATAGCATGGATCATGGGGAAGGATCCAATTCTAGAAGTCAACTTCAATCTACAAGGAAGTGGACCAAGTCATATACACCTGACTTAATTATTGGAGATCTTGAAGCAGGTGTCAGAACTAGAACTGCAACATCAAATGAATGTATTTATCATTCTTTTCTATCTCAGACTGAATCAAAAAAAGTGGAAGAAGCTCTTCAAGATGCTGATTGGGTGCAAGCAATGCAGGAAGAGTAAAATGAATTTGAAAGAAATAAAGTCTGGAATCTAGTGCCAAGACCAAAAAACAGATCAGTTGTTGGCATAAAATGGGTGTTCAGAAACAAAACTGACAGTGATGGTATAATTACAAGGAATAAAGCAAGGATGGTTGTTAAAGGCTACTTTCAACAGGAGGGTATTGATTATGATGAAACATTTGCACCAGTTGCTAGATTAGAAGCCATAAGAATCTTTTTGGCTTATGCTGCTCACAAAAAGTTTAAAGCCTTTCAAATGGATGTGAAAAGTGCTTTTCTTAATGGAGAATTGGAAGAAGAGGTGTATGTTGAACAACCTTCAGGCTTTTTAGATTCAAAATTTCCAAATCATGTCTACAAGCTTGACAAAGCACTTTATGGCCTTAAGCAAGCTCCTAGAGCATGCTATGAGACTTTAGCTCAATTCCTTCTGGAAAGTGGATTTCACAGAGGTACAATTGATAAAACACTGTTCTACCTCAACCATGGAAAAGACTTACTTTTGGTACAGATATATGTTGATGATATCATATTTGGTTCTACAAATGTCAAACTTTGTGTGAGGTTTGCAAAGCTAATGCAGTCAAGATATCAAATGAGTATGATGGGAGAACTCAACTATTTTCTGGGACTTCAAGTCAAGCAAAATGAAGAAGGTACTTTTATCTGTCAATCAAAGTAGACCAGAAATTTACTGAAGAAGTTTGGAATACAAGACAGTTCAACAGCATCCACTCCCATGGCCACTGCAACCAAGTTAGATAAAAATACTGGTTCATCAGTAGATATTACTAACTACAGAGGTATGATTGGCTCTTTACTCTATTTAACTGCAAGTAGACCTGATATCATGTATGCTACCTGTCTTTGTACAAAATTTTAGACTGATCCAAGAGAACCTCACTTAATAGCTGTGAAAAGAATTTTCAAGTACCTTAAGGGTACAGCTGATCTCGGATTGTGGTATCCTAGCGAATCAAATTTTAAGCTAATAGGTTACTCAGATGCAGATTTTGCAGGATGCAAAATAGACAGGAAAAGCACTAGTGGAAGCTTCCAATTTCTTGGAGGCAGATTGGTTTCTTGGTTTAGCAAGAAACAGAAGTCAATTTGCAAATCAACTGTAGAAGCAGAATATATTACTGCTGGAAGCTGTTGTGCACAGATTCTTTGGATGATGAATCAGTTACTAGATTATGGGTTAGAATTTTCTAAAATCTCTATTTACTGTGATAATCAAAGTGCTATTGCTATGACAGGTAATCCAGTTCAACACTCAATGACAAAGCACATCACCATTAGGTACCATTTCATAAGGGAACATGTGATGGAAGGTACAGTGGAATTGCATTTTGTTCCAACAGATCAACAACTAGCAAATATCTTCACCAAACCACTATGTAAAGCTACTTTTACAAGATTGGTAAATGAACTTGGAATGGTTTCAGGTTCTTTCTCTAAATATGCTTAGTTTTTGTTCTCATGTATCAGACTTTATGATCAGTGTTTACAAATTTTCTTATCTTCATGAAATCAGTTCTTAAATTGAAAATTCATTAAATGCTGATTTTTATCTGATGTGGATCTATATACTCTGATAAGTGTTTTGAATGTTCTGTGACTATTCAATCCAATGAGGATAACTGTGTTAGATGCTGACCTAGTAGTCTTTAACTTACTAGAAATCCCATGTTTGAATTAGTTGTTTATATGGAAACTCATTAACACAAGCAAATTCTGATTTTGAGCTTAGTCAAGTTTACATTTTATATCTTATTACTAAGTCACAAACTAGATTCTTGCTTCTTAACTGTTAGATTCTGATGTCAGTAAATCTTAAGGATGAACTAAATGCTGATAAGCCTCACTTATCAAAAGAAAAGAAAAGAAAAGGAAATAAAAGTCAGGTACTCCTTTGAGATCTAGAGTAAATATTTGGAACGGAAGACCCAAGTGCATTGCTGGTATTAAGTAATATGCATTAGAAAAGCAAATAAATTTTCTTGGTGACTTTTCACATTCTCTGATTACTGAAGAAATACTCTGACAACAGTATAAATTCTGATAAACAGTCGTGACTCACTTACACTGAGAAGCCACTGTAAAAAGGAATTTCAAAAGATGCATAAAATGAGCAAAAAAAGTTGAAGTGGACTCTTGCATAAATTTGTTCTATAGTAGACTTCATGATTGATGACAAATTTTAAGCATTTTTCTTAGTTATGCCTTATTTCTAAGATGTACTGAAGTTTATCAGACTTTAATCTTTATCTGATATTTTGCTGAATGCACACACTTTTACTCGATATGAATGATGAAATTTACTGTGGTGGTTAAGTTGTTTTTGACAAACAGTTAAGTGTCATTTGCATAAATTCTGAGGACAAGTTCTGATGAAATTTCTGATGATTAAACTCTGAAGAATCAAGTCAGTATTTGTATGAAGAATCACAGAAAATGATATTCACTTTTTGAGTTGATAAGCCATATTCTGATGACTGTTAAAATCTGATATAAGTTAAGTTCTGATATTAAATCTTGATGGAATCCTTGATGCTTACGTGGCATTATTCTTTACTTGACTTATTTGTGATAAAAACTGAATTAGTCATATTTAATCAGAATATTTAGGTGAGACAAAAACAGTCATAAATATTAAGGGTTAGTGGTAAACGTGCAAGTCCTGAAAAACTGCATGTGCACGGTAATTATTGCTTATTTTACGTGCCCATTAACTCCTGCTTTAACTTTTTAATGACTGTTCACACGTTGCCAGGTGTAAAGTGTATCCCATGCTTCAAAAATATAATTGTTGAGTGCAGAGAGTATATATATAGGAGTTAAAAGATTTTTTAATCTTTTACTTACTTTTTTATTCTTAATCTCTATTATTTTCTCTCACCCACTAATATTCTCTGCAACAGTTTTTCTTACAGGCATTTTCACAAACACCTTTCGCGCACTATATTTTCTCACTTAATTTCTTACAGAGATGGCACCAAAAGACCTGATTTTCAATGGAGCTAAGTTTGTTCCTAACAACTACTCGTCTATTCTTAGCAAGGCTGAAGCTCCATCGGAACTTCACTTTATTCAGGATTTCCTTGCTAATTCTGATATTGGGTATGCTTTGACCCAACCTGCAGAAATCTCTGGAACCCAAGTGCTGGAGTTTTGGAGAAGTGGAATCTGTGATGATGGTGGTTCTCAAAGGACCCCAAGTATTATCTTTACAATAGGGGAGGATGAGCATGTCGTGACTTTGGCTACAGTTCGCCAAGCATTTCAATTCCCTGAGAACTGCGCTTATATAATTGTTGAGGAGCCAGTTCTTCAAAATATGATGGCCAGTCTGGGGTATGAAAAGACATTGGCAAAGCTGGGTCACTTGAAGAGATCTTACATAAGGAGGGAATGGAGTTTCTTCTTTGACTGCATCACAAAGGCTTTTGCAAACAAATGTTCTAATTTTGATGCAATCCCTATATTCAGTCAACAAATCGGGTATGCTCTCATTAATCAAACTGATTTTGATTATGCAAGTGCTGTTTTAGGATTAATTGGGGATAGGATGATAGAAGATAGGAACACTGTTTAGTTTGCTAGATTATGTCAGCTTATTTATAGTTTTTGTTATGCTGATAAGCCCCAATTAGCTAGTGAATTACTTTCATCATTTAGACTAGCTAAAAGAGCTTTTAATGACTTATTATCTACTAATAATAAGAAGGCTGTATTGAGACCCCTCCAAATACCTTTATCTATCAAACAAGCCTTAATAATCTATGATCCAGTTACATACACTGCACTATATCCTGATGTCCAACCATCTGAACCTCAACCATCAGCACCTAACACCACTACCCAAACACCTTAAACTTCTCAACCACAACCAAAATATACCATCAGGACATCTGTCAAACCATCACCTCAATCATTTCAACCTGAATAATCAGCACATACCATCAGATCTTCATCTTTCAGGCCAAAGAGGACAAAGTCTATTCCTCAACCTCCACAAAAGAGAAGGAAGATGATTCTCAGAGATGAATCTGATAGTGATGAAGAGGAGATAATTGAAGCACAGGTTCATGCATCAGAACCTGTGATAATTGAAGCTGAAAATTTTACTTCTCAGATAGAAATAGCAACTCAAAGTTCTGATACTTTGAAAAGAAAGAAATCTGTAAGTTCTGTTACTGCTGAAGCAACTCCTTCATTGGCAAGGAGATTGAAGAAAATGAAGGCCAGGAGGTATTTGGCTAAGGCTCCATCAGAAGATACTGAAGAAGCTGAGGAAGGGGATCAGGAATCTCTGATCTCACAAGAACCAATTATCATTGAAGCCTTTCCAGCTCAAGCCAAAGACACTGCTACTGATGCAGTTGTAACCCCTCATGTCTCTCCTATTAAAGCTACAGATGATGCTAAAGAACAAACTGAAAACTCTGAGATAGATATTCACAATTTGAATATACCAAATGTTCTTTATCTAGAAGCTCCATCTACAGAAGCTCAGCAATCTCCAACTCATTCTCCAATTTTAAATGCTGAGATTCCATCTACACCAACCACATCGGCTCTGGAGATAAATTCCGATGCTCAGAATTTAAATGAAGTTGTTCCTGAATCTCTAGTTGCTTCACACACTGTTGTGCTGTCAGAACATAATGAGTCTTCCTCAAGTTCTGAAGACGGTGTTTCTGTTGAGACTTCAGTTCCCATACTAGGCAAGGAAGCATTGGTGAAGAAATTTTTTGAAAAGGAAGCACCTATTCCTTGGGAGGATACTCACAGAGGTGTGGAGTGGACAAAGAAGTGGAATGACACTGATTTCATTCCAAGCTCTAACATTCTGACAGAGCATATTTCTAAAGCTGATGAGTTACTCACAAATGCTGATTTAAAGACACAACTCAAGATCACTACTCTATCTACCAAACATCTTCAAGGTCTAAATTCTTCTACTCATGAAAAGGTTGATACACTAAAGGAACATGATGATAAGCTAGATCTACAGCTTAAGCTTGACAAGAATAGATATATCAGACCTACTCTGGAGAAAATTGAAGCCATTGAGAAGATTCAAGAGAAGCAACAGGCCCAAATTGATGAGGTTATGGCTAACCAAGCTTCTCAGAAAGCTCAAATGGATGAAATCCAATATTCAGTTGAACTTCTTCTTTCTCTCTTACTTCCTGATGATGCTAAAAAGGAGGAGAACATAGTTAAGTCTAAATGCTCACCTACTCAAATACTGAAGAAGAAGGATGATAAAGGTGATGACCAGGGAAACTCTGATAAGAGTAGAGGTCAAGGAAAAGTTCAAGGAAAATCTTCTACACAGAACAAGTCAAGTTCTGATGCTATGAATGCTAAAAGTCTGAAGTCAAGTTCTGATAAATAAAGTCTGATGTCAAGTTCTGATATTCTGATTCAGTCAGGATCTAAAGACTCTCAAAAGTTTTTACAAACTCTGAAGCTAAAGCGGAAGCAGACTACTGTTTATTACAAAAATCCTAAAATCCAGACACTTGATGAGGAGATGGCTAGAAGATTATTTCTAAAACAAAATCCAGGAATGGATTTGGAAACTCTCAAGGAGGAAGAAGCTAGATTTGCAGCTGAGAAGACAAATCTTAAGTCTAAAGCTTCTGATGCAAAGAAACCTCCAAGGCCTAAGGAAAAAGGCATTGTGATCAGGGAAAAGTCAAATTCTGAGACTTCAAAGTCCAAGACTTGATCACAAACTGAGATTGATCCTAAGTCAAAGGGAAAAGAAAAGGTTGGTGAACCTTTAAAGATTGAGAAAAAGATAAGTTCTTCCATTCCAGTCTATCAAACTACAATGCATGATGATGATTTGATAGAAGATAAACTGCTCAAATTCTGAAGAGAAGAAAGATAATTGAAGAATCTAAAACAACCTCTGACACTGCTCAAGTTGTTCAGAATGAAGAACAGCAAGTTACAGAAGAAACAGCAAATTTTGATCAAGTTAATTTGAAAAAGATGACAATTGCTGATAAGAAGAAGCTGTTATGGAAGAAAGCTACTCCAGTTGAACCAAAATCCAATCTTATGATTAATCAACTCGCAATGTTTAGGTTAAGAGCCAAGCAACCTAGAGATAGAGATGGATTAGGTTCTGATGAAGAGAAGATACAAACAGGAGTAGAAGTTACTTTAAGAGATTATTTCATGTTGACAGACAAACCATATGAACAAATCAACCAAAAGCACCTTGAGAAAGTGCTGTCTGCTCAAATCGTGATAGATGCTCATGATAAGGAAAATCTAAAGGAGAAATTGATTTTATGTCTCAATGATGGACTAACTTGCAGACTAGCTGACACTGATGTGCTAAAGAAGTCTGTCAGAGAACTTCAACATATTCACTATCTTCTGGAAGTAAAATCTGATGTTACAAGAAGATGGTCAGAATACATTTTGAAGGCTATAAGAGATCTACTTAGAATCTCTGGTACAAAGACTTCTCAGTATATACCAATGATTACTGAAGATGATGGAAGAGAAATTCCTATACTGAAGAATTCTGCTTAGGTGGAAGTTATTCTGAAAGGAAGATGCTTATGTTATAATGAAAACTCTTCACATCCTAGAGTTATCAGACTTAGTGATGGACTTGAAAGAACATCAATTCAAGCTCTCAGATCAGCCATTTATCAAATTGGTGATAGTAAAGATAAATAACTGATATAGGTCAAAGCACAGTTAGTTGAAGTTCTGAGAAAAGCTGACGATAAGCTGGTAAAAGACTTTGTTAAGAATCATTATGGATTCAGATTGATCCATTAATATTGGTAAAGCTACAAGGACTATAAGTTGTAGTTAATAGTCTTATTAAACTCTTATCAATTAGAAGTTATCTTGTAACTGTGTACTATATAAACACAGATATAGGTTTACACTATATGTGTTATCATTATCGAGAAGATCATACATTGTAACATAGCAGCTCTCGTGATATTTGTACATCACTGAGAGAGAACAGTTCCATTATAACAGAGTTTATTATATTGAATATCTATGTTTACTGTTACTTGTGTTCGAAATTGATTTGATTGTATAAAACACTGTATGCAACCCCCTTCTACAGTGTTGTGTGACCTAACAGTGTAAATTTAAATCAACTAATATGTATGCCAAAAAACTAATCACTCCACAGTAAAACAATCTTAAGAAATAATTGATAAGAAGTATACTCTACTATGCTAGAGTTAAAAGTCAAATAAGGGAAATAAGCAAGCAAAACATAAAAAAAAACCTAGAGACTAAATAGTTTTGTATATCTGACTGAAAAGTAGAGATACTATACCATCTGGTTGTGTTGAGTGTAGCAGATGAGAGGGGAAAATAAGTGATTTATGGGCAGTTCATAAAATTTATGTGATTAATTAAAAAATAGTTTCTTATTTAAAAAAAGTGGGGATCTACCTCTACTAAGATTCCTTATCAATTAAAAAATTATCACCCTTGTAAGTGCTTGATGTCTTTTTCTTAATTTGAAAATTGAATAAACCCTTTTTAGTATTATTAAGGTCTAACTGTTTTGAGCAATTTTTTTAAGATTTGACTGTTTTCGGTCCTCCCTAGTGAGATTTAGAGTTTCTGTAAATGTAAATTTGACCTGCATCTAATGATTAATATTTGTAATTGCACTAGGTTGATGCTGCTATGAGGGCTAGTGGAAGAGAGTATCCTAAGCGAATTAGAAAAACTTGTTAAATCTTCTGGGTCTAAATCTGATAATAAATTTGTTATTTACCCAACAGTGAGAAGACAACAAGCCCGGTGGTGTGCTTAGTTTGAAAGTGCAGCCTGACTCATCTAACAACTTTCCTGATTTTGGTATGTTTTTTTGTTTATTATTTTTTTTAATAATCTGTTGATACATTTTTGTTTGCTTGAGTTTATGTACATTTTTCGTAATCTGTTTTATGTTTTAACTTTATGTGTCTTTCGAGCACTTTATACATCAGTTGTAAGCAGACGCTTAATATTATGGCTGTGGTGTCCCTTAATGTAAATGACAAGAATACTGCTCCACTGTACAAGTTTCTGAAGTCAGTAAAATGGGGAATAATCGGAGATGATGTTCAATAGAACTTTGCAAAGTTCCTGGTTAGTAAGGATGAACTAGCTGTTGACCGCTATTACCCTATACCCTCCCCTCTTACCATCAAGGTAAGCTACTATTTACTTACCATACCAAATATTCTTTCAGCTGAATGTTTTTTTTAAACTTTGGATATATGTATGCAACACAGGAATTCTGAAATATTTAGTTATGTGATTCATTTCATTTTGTTATTGTTGAAGAGGGACGTAAGTAAGCTGTTATTTTTATAATGAATCTTAAGACATTTCTTCTTGTCGATCATATGGAGTGTTACACCGTGATGTTGTTGTTTGATACAAAATAAGTTGCAACTGCAATTCTTGTTTAGCCACCGGTACTTCAATTAACAATCTTGCAAGTTTTTACATGAAAACTAATGGCAGGCCACTCTATCTAGTTAGTCTTTCATTTTGGTTTGTAATAATCTTTTATTTATAATAATCTTTTATTTATAACAAATGTCAAAAATTTACACACTTTCTCTATAAATTTGTTAATACATTACTTTGATTAATAAATACTCATGTCAAAAAAATAATTGTACATCACTTTTAATGAATAAATACTGATTTCTTAAAAGCAATTGTACATCACATTTAATAAAGAAAAACTGATGTCAAAAACATCGCTTTTTGCTAAAAAAACTGATTTCAAAGACTAACATGTTCAAGTCTGAAAGGAACATAGACATCATTTTATTTGTGATAAAAATGATGTCTAAATGCAGAAAGACATAACCTTTTATTGAACAAATCGATGTTTAATATCTGATTTTACATCACCTAAAAGAAAAAATATGAGTCTATGTGAAAAAAAATATAGCTCATTATATGTTTATTATGTTGTAAAAGGTGTAATTTATTTATTAAATTATTTATTTCTAATATTTTTTATAAAAAATAATGCATGGACATCATCCATCTTACCAGAAATGATGTCTACGAAAGTAGAAAATATCGGTTTATAGCCGATGTCTAGAATAAACATCACTGACATCAACATCGGTTGCAAAACAACATAGACATCGGCCAAAAACTGATGTCTATGAACATTTTTCTTCTAGTGTGATCTAAACATTCCAATCCAAGTCAAGCCAAGCAATACAAAGAAAAGAGCTATCAAGAAGGTCAAGCCTGTCAAACTTCAATCCAAATCACTGACCACACCCAAACCAACTGTCAACAAGGGAGATCAACTCTTCATTGTGATATTAAAGAATTCTCAGACATAAATCTTTATCTGGAAGATATAGATGAAGTTAGAACCATTGATGCTTATATACATCTTCCAGAAAGATTAGTCTTCTGGTACAAGGGTGGAAGAGAGATGACTTGGCCCCTTCACAGAATTTTTATTGAAGGCTATTCTACTCTGGTGACTATCTTCTCCTCAATAAAGAAGAACTTTGAGTTCGATATAGTTGCCAAGAACATGGTACTAAACAAGATTGAGGAGATAAGGAATTGCTGGAGAGGCCCAAATGCACTCCCAAGAATATTAACAATTCCTTTTACTGGAGATAGGGTGAATTTGAGGCCATACTAGATAATGGAGTTCAAAGATGAAAAATGCATCAGAAGATTCTTCAGATTGGAAGATCAGCTAAAGATTTCAAGCAATGAAACTCTCATGGAGATGGAAGAAAAGCTGGATCAGACAAATGAAGATGAATCTGAGTTCTACAGGCAACTCCAAAATCAAATTGAAGTGTTTGGGCAGTTGGGATATTTAAATGTGTTTGCTTCCTCTCTTCTTAGTCTGTGATTATCAGGCATAGGTCGGGGACGACGACAGAATTACAGAAATGCCCCGAGGTTTTGCAAAGTTTACATTTCTTATACTTTCGTTTTAAAATTGTGAAAAAATCATATTCCTGTTCAGATTATTTGTAAAAATGATAATTTTTTTTATAATTATTTTCAGAAAATGTTTTTATTTATTTTAAATTCCAAAAATTAATATTTTTAATTCTGAATTTTTTTTTAATTTTAAAATAAATCTTAATTAATTATTTATTTAATTTTAGTTGATAATTAATTATTTAGTTAGTAAATTAATTTAAATATTGATTGATTAATTAATTTAATTAGTTGTTAATTAATTTTAATTGATTATTTAATTAGATTTTATTATTTATTTTGATTTAAAAATTCCGAAAAATAGTTTCGAGCTTTAAAATATTATTTACAATTATTTTCAAGGCTCGATAATTATTATAAAATTATTTTTTAAAGTCAGATTCGGGTGCTCGAACTCTAATATTTAATTATAAAATGGTTCGGAGACCTATTTTAATTCTGAAAAATGTTCAAAAATTCGTATTAAATACCTGGAAAATTATTTTAACCCCTAATCTTTTACGAATAATGATTTTAACTGAATATCTTATGTGCTACGTGTTATATGTGATCTGATTACTGCATAATGTGACTGTACGTGTATTGTTTGACTGTTTTTGTTATAACTTTCAATTCGTACATCGGATTTGAGTGAAACGAAGGGTAGTTAGAAGCTTGTAATGAATATAACCAGATGAGAAGTAGTATTGATAAGTACTTATGATGTTTAACAGAGGAAGCGAGGCGTAGAAAGGGAAAGCAAGTGGTTAGTGAGTGGGAATTCATTGACAAGAGTAAGTAGAGTAAAAGCAGATTGACAAGGCAAGTGTTCCTGCCCTTCCTTGTAATATAATTGCAAGAATTCCTATTGGTTCTTGTTCTATATTGCAAGTACTTTGAAGTACTTAATCCTAACCCCTATTTTTTATTGATCTTGATCCGCAAGCCTGATTTCTTTTAAACCCCTGATTGTTGAATTCTTGGATACAAACCACGCCTATACGATACTACCCCACAAATACATATCTACAACATTCTGATTCTTGATACGAGATTGCTTAACATACCAATCCTTATGCCTTGTATAACAGAAGACCAATTCTTGTAACCCTTGCACCTCTGGTCTTCTAATTTTTTATTCTTTCCTTGATTGAAAGCCAATCTTTATGATTTTCTTGCTATATCTTCATGGAATTGGGAATCACCCTATCCTTCGAGATAAATATTATTGATGATTCTGCTTATTGATTTACATTACTTATTATATTTTTATTCCAGAATTGGATTGTTTTCAAATATGGACCAGATTCGTGGTCATGATAGGCCAATGTGTGCCTTGGATCCAGTATATAGAGCAAAGCTGGGAGGCTTGCTCGGGGTTAGTGCGTGACTGATCAGCATCCTAACCTTGGTTTTTAAAATAAAAGTGAATATCCAATTCTAATCATTGTTTATAAGTAAACTTGATTCCATATATCACTTCAATTGATCATTGTTTATTCTTAGTATTGTCATTGTGACTTGCTGAGCTAGTTAGCTCACTCTTGCAAATCTGTTTATATTCTTTCCAGTGAAAAAGGAAACCGGTGGTAGCGAGGATTCACAGACAATCGTGCGAGCTAGGTATCCAGGTTGAAATGGAATAAGCTAGCAAATGATGTTTGGCTTAGTTGTGTTGAGAGGTTGTTATAAAGTTTACTTCCATTATAAAATAAATAAATAAGGTTGTGGCTTGTGGGCATACTTTAAACTGCTTCGATCCGTGGATAATGGTAAGTAGGATCATTACATACATATTATTATTTTCATAAATAGGTATATATATGGTGTGTGTGTGTGTGTATGTGTGTGTGTGTGTTGTGGACCCCAAACTTCTGACCCGGGTTTGGAGGGTGTCACACAAAGCACATTTAAAACACTAATAGAGCTAATTTTGTTAGCAATTTTCTCTCTACCATTTTATGGACAGGATAAGCAACACACTTTACTCGGACAGATGCAGTATTTACTAACGCTCACCGACTCAATATCCAACTGCCCTGAAGTAGGTTGTAGACATTATTTATAAATATGAGAAAATTAAAATCCCTGAATATGCAAAGAAAATGAAAGTCAGATTTAAGCAAAGAAAATTAAGAACTTGGAATTTTGTAAATGTATCATGAGTTTAGGAGAATTAGCAAAGTATGAAATTTTAGGAGCTGATACTAAGATATGTCTAAATATGATGGAAAGGATAAATGAGACATTAAGAACTTGTTCATTAAGAGATTAATACCTTACATACACTTTCAAATGTCCTGCTCAAGTGGATAATAACTTAAGAATGTCTCATCTACCATGACGTCTTGTATGACCTGATCAAATGAACATTAATTTAATATTTCAACATAAAATCTGTTAAAAATGTTATAAAGTAGATGACACGATTGGCAGCCATCATTCCAATCAAGTTGAATAAGAATAAATAATACCTAAAATAAACAGTCATATTCATTCTTGTCGATCCTTTTCTTCATCAAAAACCATCAAACAATTGGTATGCAATTATAATTCATAAATATCAAACCAAAACTAACAACGATTTAGGAATATAGAATAGACTTCTTACTACCTCAAATATAGATTATTATGTATTGAAGAACATACTACTTACCCCATTTATCGATTTAATAATATAGAAAAGTTATAGGGATAATAGTATAGAAGTTTGAAATTCAAAGTCAAAATTGGTAAAGAAGGGATAGTCGAGCACAGTAGTGAGAAGGTGTTAAAGATTCAAAATTCAAATTTATAGGTTAATGTTTGCCATTTGTTTTGGGTACCCCTTGTTTGTGGATATGCTTCAGCATGTCGGTGTTGCTTAGCGACTAATCATCCGAGGCAGCACGTCTGTCAGGAAATATTTTCATCTAAATTATCAAAAATAATCATCACTTGAATAATTTATTTGCTACTCTTATTTTAATTCTACACTGATATAAAACTTATGATTCAAATTTTTATTACTGACTCATATTGTTTGCTTGAAATTTTACTGTGGATACAATTTATTAGTTCTGATTCTAGTGGAGATTTAAGTCATTGCGTGATTTATATCAAAAATTGATATTGTTATTTAATTTGCTCTTAATATCAAAAATTGGTATTAATATCTAAGTTGTTGTTGACTTCAGTATGTGATGTTGTTAGTATCAAAAATTTGTATTGATATCTAAGTTGACATTGACATCAAAATGTGTATTAATATCAAAATGATTTTGAATACGGTTGAGGAAACAAATATTGGATTCCTTAACAAATTTTTTGGTTCAGCAATTATTGTTATAAATCGTCTGCTTCGATTTAATAACAAAATATCATAAATATGTTATACTGAACTTGTTGAGCATTCTTTCACTCATACGTGCATGGTTTAAATTTAACCTTCCAATGAGGAATAACTTGTGTCGTTTAGCTGTGTAATTCGAGAAAGGCAGAGATCGAAGCTTTATAAAGATGGTGGGTCTGGGGTTTGCGGAACTAAAGTAAGTTCTATTACATAAACTTGTTTATATATATTATGGTTGGGTTATTGTACAGTTGGGCTTAGTATACATATTTGCGAAGTTATACCAGTTTAAGTTTGAGTATCAGAGATTGTTGGAAAATGTTTTCAAAGAAACTGAAAATTTATTTATAGAAATTTGGATATCTCTTTTCTAGAACTGTAACCTGAAAAAAAATTGGTGTAGTTTGAGGTCGCTGATGCTATATTTCAACTGCTGGTAATTGTTTATTTGATTAAATAAATTTTTTTTATTGAGGTTTCATTGTAACGATCAAATACTCTGACCCAGGATTCGAGGGCGTTAAAATCATGACCCTATTATTTACATTTATATATACACTCACTTTATATAATTACTTAAATTTAAGAGCGTGTAAGGTCACATAACACTGTAGAAGGGGGTTGAATACAGTGTAGAATACAATCAAATCGATTTCGAACATAAGTAACAGTAAATAGATATATTCGATATAATAAACTCTGTTACATGGAACTATTCTCTCTCAGTGATGAACAAATATCACGAGAGCTGCTAGGTTACAATGTATAATCTTCTCGATAATGATAACACATATAGTGTAAACCTATGTCTGTGTTTATATAGTACACAGTTACAAGATAACTTCTAATTGATATGGAATATAATTCTGTCTCCTAAAAAATATCAATCAGATATATTATACAATTCTTTAAGTCCTCTAACTCTTTCCATGCATATCTTGAGTTTGTATTAGTCTCGATCTTCTTTCCTGTAAATCAGCTTCTTTCCTTAATTGTTAGTCCTCCAGTACTTAAGTTCTGATATCCATCTTCTGATAATCTAAGTCCTGATATCCTTAAGTTCTGACTTCCAGTAAGTACTGATATTTCCTGTTTGTTAATATCTGAAAACTAAACATGAAACATATTAGACATGACATCTCAAATATATCTAACAATCTCCCCCAACTTGTAAATTATGCAAAATATACAAGTTAATAGATTTGATGATGTCAAAAACATTTAAGTTCAAATGCAATAAGAGTTTAATAAGACTATTAACTACAACTTACAGTCCTTTTAGCTTTACCAACTTCACTGGATCAATCTAAATCCATAATGATTCTTAAAAAAATCTCTTACCAGCTTGTCTTCAGCTTTTCTAAGAATTTCAACTAACTGTGTTTTGACCTGCATCAGTTCTTCATCTTTACTATCACCAATCGGATAAATGGCAGTTCTGAGAGCTTGAATTGATGTTCTTTCAAGTCCATCACCAAGTCTGATAACTCTAGGATGTGAAGAGTTTTTATTATAACATAAGCATTTTCCTTTCAGAATAACTTCCACCTTAGCAAAATTCTTCAGCATAGGAATTTCTCTTTCATCATCTTTAGTAATCATTGGTATATACTAAGAAGTCTTTATACCAGAGATTCTGAATAAATCTCTTATAGCCTTCAAAATGTATCCTGACCATCTTCTTGTAACGTCAGATTTCACTTCCAGAAGATAGTGAATATGTTGAAGTTCTCTGACAGACTTCTTTAGCACATCAGTATCAGCTAGTCTGTAAGTTAATCCATCATAGAGAAATAAAATCAATTTCTCCTTTAGATTTTCCTTATCATGAGAATCTATCATGATTTGAGCAGACAATACCTTGTCAAGGTGCTTTTGTTTAATTTGTTCATATAGTTTGTCTGTCAACATGAAAGGATCTCCTAGAGTGACTTCTACTCCTGTTTGTATCTTCTCTTTATCAGAACCTAATCCAGCTTTATCTCTAGGTTGCTTGGATCTCAATCCAAATGTTGCAAGTTCATTCATCAAGAGATTGAATTTTGGTTCAACTGGAGTAGCTTTCTTCCATAACAGTTTCTTCTTATCAGCAATTGTCATCTTTTCCAAATTAACTTGATCAGAATTTGCTATTTTTTCTGTAGTTTGTTGTTCTTCATTCTGAACAACTTGAGCAGTGTCAGAGGTTGTTTTAGATTCTTCAATTACCTTTCTTTTCTTCAGAATTTGAACAGTTTCATCTTTTATCAAATCATCATCGTACATTGTAGTTTGATAGACTGGAATGGAAGAACTTAACTTTTTCTCAATTTTTAAAGGTTTACCAACCTTTTCTTTTCCTTTTCATTTAGGATCAATCTCAGTTTATGATCTATTCTTGGACTTTGAAATCTCATATTTTGACTTTTCCCTGATCATAATACCTTTTTCCTTAGGCCTTGGAGGTTTCTTTGCATCAGAAGCTTTAAACTTAAGATCTGTCTTCTCAGCAGAAAATCTAGCTTCTTCCTCCTTGAGAGTTTCCAAATCCATTCCTGGATTTTGTTTCAGAAATAATATTCTTGCTATCTCCTCATCAAGTGTCTAGATTTTAGGATGTTTGTAATAAACAGTAGTATGCTTTCCCTTTAGCTTCAAAGTTTGTAAAAACTTCTGAGAGTCTTTAGATCCTGACTGAATCAGAATATCAGAACTTGACATCAGACTTTGTTTATCAGAACTTGACTTGTTCTGTGTAGAAGAATTTCCTTGAACTTTTCCTTGAACTTTTCCTTGACCTCTACTCTTATCAGAGCTTCCCTGGTCATCACTTTTATCATCCTTTTTCTTCAGTATTTCAGTAGGTGAGCATTTGGACTTAACTACCTTCTCCCCCTTTTTGGCATCATCAGGAAGTAAAAGAGAAAGAAGAAGTTCAACTGAAGATTGGATTTCTTCCAATTGAGCTTTCTGAGAAACTTGGTTAGCCAGGACCTCATCAATTTGGGCATGTTGCTTCTCTTGAATCTTCTCAATGGATTCAATTTTCTCAAGAGTAGGTCTGATATATCTGTTATTGTCAAGCTTAAACTGAAGATCTAGCTTATCATCATGTTCCTTTAGTGTATCAACCTTCTCAAGAGTAGAAGAATGTAGACCTTGAAGATGTTTGGTAGATAGAGCAGTGATCTTGAGTTGTGTCATTAAATCAGCATTTGTGAGCAACTCATCAGCTTTATCAATATGCTCTGTCAGAATGTTAGAACTTGGAATGAAATCAGTGTCATTCCACTTCTTGGTCAACTCCACACCTCTGTGAGTAGCCTCCCAAGGAATAGGTGCTTCCTGTTCAACAAATTTCTTCACCAATTCTTCCTTTCCTAGTATAGGAACTGGAGTCCCAGCAGAATCACTATCTTCAGAACTTGAGGAAGACTCATTTTGTTCTGACAGCACAACAGTGTGTGAAGCAACTAGAGATTCAGGAACAGCTTCATTTAAATTCTGAACATCAGAATTTATCTCCAGAGCTGGTGTGGTTGATGTAGATGGTATCTCATCATTTAAAATTGGAAATTGAGTTGGAAATTGCTGAGCTTTTATAGATGGAGCTTCTAGATAAAGAACATTTGGTATATTCAAATTATGAATATCTATTTCAGAATTTTCAGCGTGTTCTTCAGCATCATCTGTAGCTTTAATAGGTGAGACAGGAGGGGTTACTACTGTATTAATAGCAGTGTCTTTTGCTTGAGCTGGAAGAGCTTCAATGATAATTGGTTCTTGTGAGATCAGAGTTCCCCGATCCCTTCCTCATGTTCTTCAGTATCTTGTGATGGAGCCTTAGCCAAATACCTCATAGCCTTCATTTTCTTCAATCTCCTTGCCAATGAAGAAGTTGCTTTAGCAGTTTCAGAACTTATAGATTTCTTCTTCGAAGTATCAGAACTTTGAGCTACAATTTCTTTCTGAGAAGTAACAGGTTCTGATGCATGAACCTGTGCTTCAACTGTTTCTTCTTTATCACTATCAGATTCATCTCTGAGAATCATTTTCCTTCTCTTTTGTGGAGGTTGAGGAACAGATTTTGTCCTCTATAGCCTGGAAGATGAAGATTTGATGGTATGTGCTGATGATTCAGGTTAAGATGATTGAGGTGATGGTTTAACAGATGTCCTGATGGTAGATTTTGTTTGTGGTTGAGAAATTTGAGATGTTTGGGTACTGGTGGTAGGTGCTGATGGTTGAGGTTCAGATGGTTGGACATCAGGATATAATGCAGTGTATGTAACTGGATCATAGATTATTAATGCTTGTTTGACAGATAGAGGAATTTGGAGGGGTCTTAACATAGCCTTCTTATTATTTGTAGATAATAAGTCATTAAAAGCTCTTTTTGCTAGTTTAAATGATGGAATTAATTCATTAGCGGATTGGGGCTTATCATTACAGTAAAAACTATAAATAAACTGACAGAATTTAGCAAAATAGACAGTATTCCTATCTTCTGTCATCCTATCCCTAATAAAGCCTAAAACAGCACTTGCATAATCAAAGTCAGTTTGATTAATGAGAGCATACCCAATTTGTTGACTGAGTATGGGGATTGCATCGAAATTAGAACATTTGTTGGAGAAGGTCTTTGTAATGCAGTCAAAGATGAAACTCCATTCCCTCCTTATGTTGGATCTCTTCAATTGACCCAGTTTTGCCATATTTGGAAGAACAGGCTCCTCAACAGTTGTATAAATGCAGTTCTCATGCAGCTGCAGTGCTTGACGAACCGTAGCCAGAGTCGCTACATGTTCATCCTCCCCTGTTGTAAAGATTATACTTGGGGACCCTTGAGCACCTTCATTATCATATATTCCACTTCTCCAAAACTCCAGTACTTGGATTCCTTAGACTGCGTCAGGTTGGGTCAGAGCGTACCCAATATCAGAATTAGCAAGAAAGTCCTGAATAAAGTGAAGTTCCGATGGAGCTTCAACCTTGCTAAGAATAGATGAGTAGTTGTTGGGAACAAACTTAGCTCCATTGAAAATCACGTCTTCTGGTGCCATCTTTGTAAGAAACTAAGTGAGAAAATATGTTACGCGAAAGGTGTTTGTGAGAATGCCTGGAAGAGAACGCTTCAGAGAATATTAGAGAGAGAGAATAAAAGAGATTAAGAATAGAAAAGTAAGTAAAAGATTAGAAAATCTTTTAACCCCCATATATATACTCTCTCCACTCAACAGTTATAATTTTGAAACATGGGATTCACTCTACACCTGGTAACGTGTGAACAGTCAGTAAACAGGTAAAGCAGGAGTTTATGGGCAAGTAAAATAAGCAATAATTACCGTGCACATGCATTTTTTCAGGACAAACACGTTTACCACTAACCCAAAATGATTATAACTATTTTTATCTTACCCAAATATATTCTGATGAGATATGACTATTTCAGATTTTACCACGTATAAGTCAAGTAAAGAAAAATGCCACGTAAGCATCAAGGATTCCATCAGGATTTAATATCAGAACTTAACTTATATCAGGTTTTAACAGTCATCAGTATATGGCTTTTGAACTCAAAATGGTGAATATCTTTTTCTGTGATTCTTAATATAAATACTGACTTGTTTTCTTCAGAGTTTAATCATCAGAACTTCCATCAGAACTTGTTCTCAGAATTTATGCAAATGACACTTAACTGTTTGTCAAAAACAACTTAATCACCACAGTAATTTTCATCATTCATATGGAGTGAAAGTGTGTGTATTTAGCAAAATATCTGGATAAAGATTAAAGTCTGATAAACTTCAGTATATCTTAGAAATAAGGCATAACTCAGAAAAGTTCTTAAAATCTGTCATAAGTCATGAAGTCTAATATAGAACAAATTAATGCAAGAGTCCACCTCAACTATTTGTGCTCATTTTAGGCATCTTTTGAAATTCCGTTTTACAGTGGCTTCTCAGTGTAAGTGAGTGTAACGACCGAGAAATTACGCTTGTATTTGTTGGGCACAAAACACGCGCTAATAATTCATGCAAGTATACGCGTTCGCAAGTAATATAGAATAATTTCTAGTTCGTTCCCACAGAGACTCAGACGAATTATGTTCAATTAACACTTACTCATTAATGTATGATTACTTCTCAATGTCAAGACATTAACACTTAAATTTGATTAACTAATTATTAACTACAATTAACTACGAGAATTAAACACTTAATTGACACGTAAATTAACAATATTAAACACACATGAGATCATAACTTTATTACTACTTCCTTCAATAGTTATTGTTATTACCCTTAGCATGTAATAGTGATGATATTAATCGAACAACATGAAACTGATAAAAGCCAACTTTCGTTGTACTAATACTATTCTACCAAACATCCACAATTAAGATAGAAGTTGAATAGGCATCAATTATGTCGAGACCCTATATGTCTACAGAATTTGATAACATAACGATTTAAGCACAAGTTATTCTTTATGATTACACAGGGCAACTAAAACGGTTAGAGTTACCCACTAATCATGCATACACATACATGAACCTATACTAGCATGGCAAGTTCTAAATCTCAAGATCCACCGTCGCTTCACAGGAGATTAACAGACTATCTTATATGTTCGCGACGCACATAAGACGAATAAGCACAACCTATGCTAGATATCATACAATCGTCACACACTAAGGTATTCAACAACTAACTAAAGAATTCCATAGTAAATCCGTTACAACCCCATGATCACGATTAGCCCATGATAGAACTCATCATCACCATGGGTTCATATGAAAGCAGGATAATAACACAGAATATAAACTAATAAAAATACTTATTAAAACCAGAGTACGTCACAAGAGTAATAAGGTTCAAAGTAAAGAAAATTAGCATCCACTGATACAAAGAATAAAAGAATCACAAGAAAACATATGCTTCCTCTTCTTCGTTGCGATGTGCTAAAATGGTCTTCTTCCTTCTCTCTTTGCTCCTTGCTTGATACCACCACACTGTGAAACGACTCTGAAAACTACTTATATAGAAGCCCACAAGAACCAGCCGTCTCAGAAGTCCAACAGATAAGGATTGTAAAAATCAGTATTAAATTTCTCATCCCTGAGCGGGCGCCCAGCAGGCTAGTGGAAAATTCCTCATTCTGCTACCGATTTCTGCTACGTTCTGCTCCGAACTTCCCACATCCAATGCCAAGCACTTCCCTAGGCTTATTTCTGATGAATTCTTCCTACATACGCAAGTTATACCCTGAAATACAAAAACACTAGAAAAACCCGTCAAATACATAAAATACCTGATTTCAAGATATCAATTCAAGCCATTATAAGACGTTCTAAGTGGTATAAAATGCCACTTATCACACCCCCAAACTTAAATTGATTCTTGTCCTCAAGCGTCACAGACTCAAAAATAAAACAAAAACATGTATGAATACAATCTACATGAAATGCAGCGATCCCCCTCAGAATGACTAAACCAACCAACTCATGACATCTTAACAAATGTATTTAGGTGAATAAAGATCAATCAAATCATGCAAACTAACATACAAATAGAAATGTGGTGTGTGCAGATGCTTACAAATATACTTCGAAACTAGATCAATTATCATAACTCGATTATCGTCAAGGCAATCACATGATTATACGAAGAATAAATTCTAGACGCAAAATGACTTATAACACTTCAAGATCACTAGAGCTTATTACAGAATCATGCTTTTATTCAACACACAACAAATGCTTATTTGACCGTGAAATGAGTGAGGTCCACAAAAGACTTATGCAATGGCATCCATTTAGCGAGCGTTAGGTTAGCGAATCTCAGACTATAAAAGTCTTAGGTCACTAGGCACAAAGTCCCCTAAGAACTTAATAACTCGAATACCAAAAAGCCCACTCGTGATCAATTATGCATTAACTCTTTATTATTATTTTTTCTTTTTTTTCTTCTTTTTTTCTTTCTATTTTTTTCAAATTTCTGAGCAAGTGCGTTTCGCTCCATCTTGCTCAAGCCTAGACTACTCGCATAAAAATACGAGCCGGCTACTAGCCATTTGACGCCTAGCCACAATTAGCAATGAATTCCAATTTTTACTCCAATTTTTTTCTTTTCATACCTTTTATCATTAAGGGCCTATCATAAATTCTAAGCATAATCAATAGATTAACCTAAAAAACCATCAAACCATGACAACAATCTAGTCCTTAAGCATACTCTAAGACTTAGTAAAATTACAAGTGTTTCTAGCATGCATGTCAACCTACACGACTCAATCATCACTCTAACGCTATCACTACACTTGCATCAATATCACAAATCAATCGATAAAGCAATGCAAAAGGGATCATGGTATATGCATAAGCTAAATGACATGACATGATAAGGAAAGCTATAAAATAAAAAAACTATATATGGCAAAAATATGCAATTATATGAACTAAACTATCATGAATATGCAACTACATGACACACACACACAAATATTCCTTAACTGCCACCCTAAACTTAAAATCTTCACTGTCCCTAGTGAAGGTAGTAGAAAGGGACACAGGGTATACCTACTCGGAGAAATCATCATCATCACCCTCAGAGGGTGGAGTGTCAGGAGGAAGATAAGCAGAGTCCTCACCAAAAACGGTCCACTGGATGTCAGCTCCAAGGCCTCTGAAAGCAGTCCCAAGTGCAAGGGTAAGCTCTTGAGCGAACCTACTCTGTGTCTCATACATCGCATCCATCCTCCTCAACAGCCTCATATACTGGGCATCAGCCATCCCAGCACCTTCCTGGGCTCTAGAAGATCCTGCCTCATCACGAACCTGACTGGGCCTAGCCATGGTAGCACCAGCTGCTGGACGTCCCCCTAGAAGACGATATCCCAAACCATACTCCTCGGGCTCTCCACCCGTCCACTCTTGCATCGCATTCAGAGTCGCTGAGTCAATAGGAGCGGTCGGCATCTGCAGCTACTCGTGAGAAGGCCACTGAACTCCCACTGCTCTGCACAGCTTCGAGACAATAGATGCATAATGGATGTTCATGTGTTTCGCCCCCTCAAAAACTTCAAAATCACTTGATAGATGAACTCACCAAGGTCCACATAATACTCCTCATTCAAGATCCCCCATAACAACCTTTCTCGCTCAACTGTAACCTCATGTGCATGCGAAGTAGGCAAAATATTAGAACAAATAAAAGCATTCCATGCACGGGCATACCTATTCATCACAACCGTCGGAAAAGAACGATACTCGTTAGATCCCGTCTTGAACTTGCACACCGTGCCCGGCTGACAGAGAGTAGCACAAATCAAATCCAGATCAAAATCCTCAGGGGTCTTCTCATTCCAATTCTCCTCTGTGGGGCTTCCGTTGTCGCTGCCCAATAATACGGCGAATTGCCTCCGGCTGATAATTCATAGTAAGCCCACGAACAACAGTAAACCCATTCTTTTCAGCCTTGGCGTTTGCATAAAACTCGCGAACCACACTTTTTGGAACCACCTCTGGTGACTCATAAAAAGAAATCCACCCCTTTTCAGCAATCATCGGTAACAACTCACCATCCCTCCCCGATGGTAAAAATCCCCTCTCCTTCAAAATCGGCTTAGTCAGAAGCCGAGTATACTCCTCATCAGTAGCCCTATCCACCAAACGAGTTCTCGCAGCAGTTCCCCTCGAAGAATCAGCAATTGGAACGGTGCGGCTGCTATCAATAGTTCGGGATCTCTTGGGTGCCATTGAAACTGAGAAAAAGTGTTTAAGAGTTGTGTTTTGAGTGTAGGAGAGAGTTTTAAAGTTAAAATTATATGGGAGTGTATATGTAGGAGTTGTGTGTATATATAGGGTAGGAATTAGGGTTAAAATTAGAGTAGGAGTGGGGTTTGTGGGAGATAAAATGTGGGTTGTGTCAAAGAAATTGTGGGTTGTGGGTTTGTATTTTGTTTTTGGGTTTTTCTGATTTTTTTTGGATTTTTTTATAAGGCAAAAAAAAAATCTAACAGTTGGGTCCTGAGCAGCCGCCCAGCATTCCTGAGCGGGCGCCCAACTTCCTGAGCGGCCGCCCAGCTTTCTTGAGCGGGCGCCCACAGGGTCCCTGGGAAAAAAAAATTCCTGCCCAATTTTTCTGATTTTTTTTGTGGTTTTGGATAGGTTACTAACTTCTAAGGGTTCCTATAATCACAAATCTTGGGTTGCCTCCCAAGAAGCGCTTCTTTTACGTCATTAGCTTGACGTAGAGTACTTCGATCAAGTTGATAATAAAACGGCACTAACCACTTCTTTCATGAAAGGATTAATTCTTCGCTGTTGTTCAACAGTCGGCTTACTACCTTCCTCTAGCAGAATTTTAGGCATGCAATACGAAGGGCTGATCCCTTTGATATCTGCTATAGTCCATCCGATAGCCGATTTGAATTCTCTCAAGATCCTCAAGAGCTTGTCTTCCTCACTACCTGAAAGGTCAGATGCAATAATAACAGGTAAAGTAGATGCATCACCTAAAAAGCATACCTCAAGTGTTCAGGCAATGGTTTAAGCTCCAAAGTAGGTGCTTCCTCAATAGATGGTTTGAGCTTTCCTTCAGCATTCTTTAGATCAGTAGTACCAAGAGATTCAAATGGCATGTCTAGCTTTTGCCTCCACGGAGAAGCATTTAGATATTGTAGTAGCTCATTGCCATCCTCATCATCACTGTCAAATTCCCCCACTAAGGCTTTCTCTAAGGCATCAGATATTAGCATATGATCAAGTTCTGAAGTTATCGCAGAATCAATCAAATCCACCTTTAAGCACTCCTCGTCTTCTATAGGGAATTTTATCACATTGAATACATTGAATGTCACATCCTGATCCTGCACCCGCATAGTAAGTTCACCTTTTTGCACATTTATCAAGGTACGACCTGTAGCCAAGAAAGGTCTTCCCAAGATTGTGGGAATCTTCTTATCTTCCTCGAAATCCAAAATGACAAAGTCTGCATGGAAGAAGAGCTTATCCACCTTTACTAACACGTCCTCCACGATGCCACGTGGGTATGTAATAGAATGATCAGCCAATTGTAGAGACATGTAGGTGGGCTTTGGATCAGGCAAATTCAACTTTTTGAAGATAGACAATGGCATCAGATTGATGCTTGCTCCCGAATCGCACAGGCATTTGTCGAAAGACAACTTGCCAATGGTGCAAGGAATGGTGAAGCTACCTGGATCTTTAAGCTTTGGAGGTAATTTTTGTTGCAGCACAGCACTGCACTCTTCCCTTAGAGCAACGGTCTCAAGGTCATCCAGTTTCACCTTCCTTGGAAGAATACTCTTCATGAATTTTGCATAACTAGGCATTTGCTCCAGAGCCTCAGCGAAAGGTATGTTGATGTGAAGTTTCTTGAACACCTCCAGAAACTTACCGAACTGCTTATCCAGCTTTTGTTGTTGCAATCTCTTAGGGAAATGTGGTGGAGGATAGAGCTGTTCCTCCCCTGTATTACCCTCAGGCAGAGTGTGTTCAACAGTAGTCTTCCTTGGTTCCGCCGCTTTTTCCTTTTGCTTCTCTTCTTCATCCACAACTTCAGCTTCTCCATCTTTTGTTTTTTCAGCATCAGCAACTTTTCCAGACCTTAATGTAATAGCCTTTACTTGTTCCTTAGCTTCCTTCCTGCCTGGCACTTCAGTATCACTGGGAAGTGTGCCAGGTTGACGATTGAGCAAGGCATTGGCTATTTGACCGATTTGATTCTCCAAGGTCTTGATAGAAACAGCCTGACTGTTGCACAACAGCTTAAGCTATTCGAAATCAGCACTAGAAGGTGGAGCAGCACCTCCTTGTTAAGGATATGATTTCCTTTGAGCATAATGTTGTGGTTGCTGGAATCCAGGTGGATTAAACTGCTTACTGATAGGCTGCTGATATGGTTGGTGAACAGCATTCTGATTATTGCTCCAGCTGAAATTGGGATGATTTCTGTTGTTAGGATGTTAAGTAGCTGGCATAGGTTGCTGCGGTCGCTGATAATTGTTCACATACTGAACAGATTCATTAACGAGAGAACACTGATCCGTAGCATTAGAGCTTGCACAAAAAACACAAACCATAGCTATCTGATTGACTCCATAGTTGGCTAAAGAATCGACCTTCAAAGACAGCGCTTGGAGCTGCGCTGCAATAGCTGTAGCTGCATCAACTTCCAGAATACCTGCTACCTTCCCATGCATCATCCTTTGAGTTGGGTTTTGATGCTCATTTGCAGCCATAGTTTCAATAAGATTATAAGCCTCATTATAGCTTTTGGCCCACAAGGCGCCTCCAGCTGCTGCATCGAGCATGGGCCGAGATTGGACCCCCAAACCATTATAGAACCCAGTGATCACCATCCAGTCAGGCATACCATGATGTGGACATTTTCTCAACATTTCCTTATAGCGCTCCCAAGCTTCACACATAGATTCTGATGGTTGCTGAGCAAACTGAGTAAGAGCACTCCTCATAGCTGCAGTTTTGGCCATTGGGTAGAACTTCACCAAAAACTTCTGCGCAAGATCTTCCCAAGTAGTGATGGACCCAGCTGGTAAAGAATGTAACCAGTCCTTAGCTTTATCCCTAAGAGAGAATGGAAAAAGCTTCAGCTTAATAGCCTCATCAGTGACACCATTATATTTGAAAGTACTGCAGATCTCGACAAAATTCCTGATATGCATGTTGGGATCTTCAGTCGCAGCACCTCCGAAAGAAACGAAATTCTGCACCATCTCAATAGTGCCCGGCTTGATTTCAAAATTATTGGCCTCAATAGCCGTATGAATGATGCTTGACTGAATGTCATCAAATTTAGGCCGAGAAAAGTCCATAAGAGCTGGATCTGCTGCTGGAACTATACGATCACCCATGATTAATGGTTCTTTCTGCTCACTCTCTTTATCTAAATCTTCAAAATATATCTTCTCCGGAATATCAAGAATTGGGTCTGTCTCCTCAGCGGTATCTAAAGTCCTCTTGAGAGTACGCGAACGTGTTTGTATAAACGCTCGTTAGAGTACCTGAAACACAATCAAAAATGATAAGTAACACGTCTTAATCAATGAGTCATAATGACCACTGATGGCAAGTACATAAACTAAACAAATACGCCGAGTCCCCGACAGCGGCGCCAAAAACTTGTTGGGCATAAAACACGCGCTAATAATTCACGCAAGTATACGCGTTCGCAAGTAATATAGAATAATTTCTAGTTCGTTCCCACAGAGACTAAGACTAATTATGTTCAATTAATACTTACCCACCAATGTATGATTACTTCTCAATGTCAAGCCAATAACACTTAAATTTGATTAACTAATTATTAACTACAATTAACTACGAGAATTAAACACTTGATTGACACTTAAATTAACAATATTAAACACACATGAGATCATAACTTCATTACTACTTCCTTCAATAGTTATTGTTATTACCCTTAGCATGTAACAGTGATGATATTAATCGAACAACACAAAACTGATAAAAGCCAACTTTCGTTTTACTAATATCATTCTACCAAACATCAACAATTAACATAAAAGTTGAATAGGCATCAATTATGTCGAGACCCTATATGTCTACAGAATTTGACAACATAACGATTTAAGCACAAGTTATTCTTTATGATTACACAGGGCAAGTAAAACGGTTAGAGTTACCCACTAATCATTCATACACATACATGAACCTATGCTGGCATGGCAAGTTCTAAATCTCAAGATCCACCATCGCTTCACAGGAGATTAACAGACTATCTTATATGTTCGCGACGCACATAAGACGAATAAGCACAACCTATGCTAGATATCATACAATCATCACACACTAAGGTATTAAACAACTAATTAAAGAATTCCATAGTAAATCCGTTACAACCCCATGATCACGATTAGCCCATGATAGAACTCATCATCACCATGGATTCATATGAAAACGTGATAATAACACACAATATAAACTAATAAAAATACTTATTAAAACCAGAGTACGTCACAAGAGTAATTAGGCTCAAATTAAAGAAAACTAGCATCCATTGATACAACGAATAAAAGAATCACAAGAAAACGTATGCTTCCTCTTCTTCGTTGCGATGTGCTAAAACGGTCTTCTTCCTTCTCTCTTTGCTCCTTGCTTGATACCACCACACTGTGGAATGTCTCTGAAAACTACTTATATAGAAGCCCACAAGAACCAGCCGTCTCAGAAGTCCAACAGAATAAGGATTGTAAAAATCAGTATTAAATTTCTCGTCCTTGAGCGGGCGCCCAGCAGGCTACTGGAAAATTCATCATTCTGCTCCCGATTTCTGTTGCGTTCTGCTCCTAACTTCCCACATCCAATGCCAAGCACTTCCCTAGGCTTATTTCTGATGAATTCTTCCTATATACGCAAGTTATACCCTGAAATACAAAAACACTAGAAAAACGCGTCAAATACACAAAATACCTGATTTCATGACATCAATTCAAGCCATTATAAGACGTTCTAAGTGGTATAAAATGCCACTTATCAGTATTATTTTATAATAAAGATAAATTATGTGTATTATTATGTGGTTAAATGTATGGAGTCGTAAAACCCTAATTGCTATGTGCTACGTGTTGTCTGTTTTGATCCGAACGTGTTTTGGATATTTATTGAGTGTTTTATCGTAAGTTATATATTTTTATATCAAAACCCGTTTACCTCAAACAGTGTTTTAAAAGCCCGTATTTGAAACAAAATCATTGGCCCTATTTTGCGAAAAACAACCTATACCATATCGCTATTCTGAACCCCTGGACGTTTTACAAATTTACCTTTTTCGCGAAAAATGACTTTTCTGGACCCCTGCGGGTACCAAAAACCCCACAAAAATCACATTTTTATTTTTATATGATCATGAAAATATCATACATCATTTTTCTTTGAATTTTTGTAATATTCATAATTTTTAGAAATTTTTAGCATTTATTTTGTATTTATTGGATATTTAAAAATTCATAATTAATACCCAAAAATTATAAAATTTGGGGTCAAATATTTTTATTAGATGTGTAATTAGCCCCTTATTTTTATTTAGGGGTATTATTAGTTAATTAATCACAAAAATTCAGAAAATCAAGAACTAGGGTTTGTTGGTGAATAACAGGGCAGAGAATCAAACCGGATTTTGAAGGTGATTATGTTAACCAAATCGAACATGTAAGTAGTCAAATTGAAGCTTCTGATTCGTAATTTCTAATTATGTAATCGTTTTTGTTGTTGAATTGCTCGATTTTAATTTCATATTTTCGGGTTTAGTATTCGAATTCGGGTTGCTTGATGTGTTGTTTGTTTGATGATTTCGTTGTCATAAGCTTGTAGATCGTCAAACTTATGATCGAACGACACCGGTTTCGTAAGATTTGGTGTTGGTTTCGAGATTGCCGAAAACGGCGCCGCCACCACCGTGTTCCTGGGTTTCCGACGTCGAGGACGATGAAAGAAGAAGGAGGAAGGTGGGGAAGCAGTTGTGGTTGATTGTGGAACGAAACTCGTGGAGGAAACGTCACCAAAACGCTGTGATTTTATCGATTGCACTCGCCGGAAATTTCCCCGCCGGCGTCGGGTTCTGTCCAGGCAGCCGACGTGTTCTTCGCGACCCGGTTCCAACCCGGAAATCGACCCGGGTTTGATCCCCAAAACCAGAAAACCAATTCTCTGATTGTGTTTTTGAATTATTAATTATTTATTTATATTTTAGTAAATCAAAATTAGTTTTTATAAATTCTAAAAATCAATTTAAAATCAGTTTTAAATTCTGAAAATTTTATAATTAATTTCTAAATTATTTTATTAATTTAGAACTTCGAATTTAATTATTAATTTAATTATTTAATTATTTATCTCATTATTTAATTATTTATCTATTACTTAATAATTAGGTAATTAATTAATAAATAAGGATTAAAAATGATTGTATAATATGAATAATAATTCATTGAACATTGCGAGTAACTCTTATCTATACGAGTATGGATTCGTTAATTAGAATTATTATTCGAGCGATAATTTATTTATTCGAAGAGTGTTGTAATGATTATTTGTATCGAATAATTAAATACAGATAATTAATTAATTAATTAATTAATCGTATAAGTTATAATCATAATAATAATAGTTCGATTATTATACGAGAAATGCGAGTAGCTCGTATTTATACGAGTAGTTAATTGTTGAGTTAGATTACGGTGCGAATAATAATTATTTATCCGATAAATAGCTATAAGTTAATTGTATCGATTGATTATTTGTAAATAATCGATCTAATCGAGTAAGCAATAATAATTTATAAATAATTGTAATAAATTGTAGTTATCCAAATAATTAAGGATTACTTATTTTAAAATACAATAATTATTAATTAATTATTTAAAAAATATAATTAAGGATTATTTAATTATAATTAATTATTTATAATTAATTATTTATAATTAATTATTAATTAATTAAATCTTGTTTAATTCGTAGTAATTAAACCGTTAGTCCGATTTGAGTGAAGCGAAGACCCCTAGACTCAGAAAAATGAAACGAATCCAATAAAAATAATTGTAAGTCATAATTTCTTCCGAAAGAGAGTCGTATTGTGATAGTTAATTGTTTATATGCCCTAATAGGGGTAGAATCGAGTCAAATAAATTCCGAAAAATTATAATAAAATCAAATAGGGTTAGTTAACACTACAACAAAATAGGCCAATTACGACGGCCAACTTACGACGGAAAAAAATGTGCGCCCAACTTACGACGTAAAAAAGTAAAACGTCGTAATTAGTTACGACGAAACACTAAAAGTCGTAAGTTTAGTATTTTATTAATAAAATTATGCACGACACGATTAAACAAAAATAAAAAATATTTGAAGTTGCGACGATCTAAATATTTCGTCGTAAGTTAATTATTTTTATTAAAATTTTAAATTGAAATTGGATAAAAAATATTTTATCTAAATTTACAACGAAATATTTGCGGCGGAAAAAATCGGATCGTCAAATTTACGACGGAAATTGAAATTCGTCGTAAGTTATCAAAGAGGGAAATTTAACTTTTTCCTATAAATTTGGCGGAAAAATAAAAATCATTTAAAGTTGCGACGATTTGAACATTTCGTCGTAAGTTAAATATCCAATTTACGAAGGAAATTAAAATTCGTCGTAAGTTATCAAAGAGGGAAATTTAACCTTTTCCCCAAAATTTTGGCGGTAAATTTGACTTTTCTCAAATTTTTTGCAGATAATAATTTATGACAAATTTCGTCGTAAATTAGCACATGATTTTTGATAATTTCAATTTTTTAAAAAAAATATTTCATGATCAAACCATATTAATGTCAACATTTATTTCTTTGGGTGTCATTTCAAGAATTTCAGAAAAAATTAAATATTTTGATAAAATAATTTAATATTAAACATTGATTATATAACTAATATATATATACATATATTGTCATTCATACGGTTGGATCGATGAAAAATATTTTTAAAATAATCAAAACACAAATTCAGAACTAAACACTCGTTAGTTGTACTAGTTTGACATCCATACGGCTGGATCGTCGAAAAATATTTTTAAAATAATCGAAACACCATTTTAGGATTAAACCTTAGTTAGTTGTACTAGTCAAACTGACGCTTGACTATTAAAATGGCAAACCAAATAAAACTATTTTGATATGAAATTTTGGTTACACCACTAATATATATATATCTATTGACATCCATATGGTTGGATCGTTGAAAATTATTTTTAAAATAATCGAAACACTAATTCAGGATTCAACACTAGTTAGCATGTACTAGTCAAACTGATGTTTGACTTTTAAAATGTCAAACCAGATAAAATTATTTTGATTTGAAATTTTGGTTATATCACTAATATATATATATCTATTGACATCCATATGGTTGGATCGTTGAAAAATATTTTTAAAATAATCGAAACTCTAATTCAGGATTTAACACTAGTTAGTTGTACTAGTCAAACTAACGCTTGACTGTTAAAATGTCAAACAAAATAAAATTATTTTGATATAAAATTTTGGTTACATCACTAATATATATATATATATATATATTAACATCCATATGGTTGGATCGTTAAAAAATATTTTTTAAATAATTGAAACACTAATTCAAGATATAACACTAGTTAGTTGTACTAGTCAAACTGATGCTTGACTGTTAAAATGTCAAAACAAATTAAATTATTTTGATATGAAATTTTGGTTACATCACTAATATATATATATATCAATTGACATCCATACGGTTGGATCGTTAAAAAATATTTTTAAAATAATTGTAACACTAATTCAAGATTTAACACTAGTTAGCTGTACTAGTCATACTGACGCTTGACTGTTAAAATGTCAAACCAAATAAAATTATTTTGATATGAAATTTTGGTTATATCACTAATATATATATCTATTGACATCCATATGGTTGGATCGTTGAAATTTGTTTTTAAAATAATCGAAACACTAATTCAGGATTCAACACTAGTTAGCTGTACTAGTCAAACTGACGCTTGATTGTTAAAATGTCAAACAAAATAAAATTATTTTGATATGAAATTTTGGTTACACCACTAATATATATATATATATATATATATATATATATCTACTGACATCCATACGGTTGGATCGTTGAATAATATTTTTAAAATAATCGAAACACTAATTCAGGATTCAACACTAGTTAGCATGTACTAGTCAAACTGATACTTGACTGTTAAAATGTCAAACCAAATAAAATTATTTTGATATGAAATTTTGGTTATATCACTAATATATATATATATATATATTGACATCCATACGGTTGGATCGTTGAAAAATATTTTTAAAATAATCGAAACACAAATTGAAGATTAAATACTAGTTAGTTGTATAAGTCAAACTCATGCTTCAATGTTAAAATGAAAAACCAAATAAAATTATTCTGATATAAAACTTTGGTTATATTACTAATATATATATATATATATTGACATCCAAATGGTTGGATCATCGTAAAATATTTTAAAAAAGTAAATGAAAAATACCCTCTTAAGCAGAACTATTAAGAACTCTCTTAAAATATATATTTCTTAAAATTTTAAACAAAACTCTCTTAAAAGTGTTATTAATCATTTATTTTTAAAATGCCCTCCCTTTAATACGAAAGATTAGTTAATTAAAATTTTTAATGTATCTAAAGATGGAAAAACTATTTAATTAATTAATTATATATATATATTGAAACTAATTAAATTAAGTATTTTTTTTGCTTAGAAAAAGAAAAAAAATATGTAATTTTAAATATAGACTACACTATAATTTTATTTTCATTGGCGTGATTGCGGGGAGTCAATATTCTGAAATTTCTAAGTGTTGACCATTTTCTTTTTATTTTCCCCGAACTCCTGTTTATCTTCTTTATTTATTTTTATATCTTTCTGAAGGCCTTCTCACCCTCACTCTGGCATCTGTCTTCAAACCCTAGCACTATCGCCACACTCTCCTCTTTTATAAAGCAACTATTTCATTCTCAAAAGCCCTAATTTTGATTTATTCTACCTGAATTTGAGGTAAATTGTGTTTGTTTTTTCTCAATTTCATTTCTTATACTTTTTGTAATTTGATTGATACTGATTGTAATTGATTGTAATTGATGTGTTTGTCTGTTTAATTGTCAGGTGTGATAAGTTTTGGAGAAGATGTCGGATGAAGAGAGAGAGGAGGTAGAGTTGGATCTGTCATCTCCTGAAGTTGTTACTAAATACAAGCTCGCTGCTAAGACTTTTAACAGTGAGTCTCTCTCTCTCTCTCTCTCTCTCTCTCTCTCTCTCTCTCAACAAAACAAATGTACTGACTAAGACTGTTAACAGTGAGTCTCTCTCTCTCTTTCAACAAAACAAATGTACTGAATCTTCATTCTCAAAATGTACTGATTTGCTTTCTTGATATATGTCGTCAGTTTTTTGTAAAGCTTATCTTTAAGTAGGTCTGCTATGAGCTTAAACAGAGCAAACGATAATGATTTATTGTATTAATTTATCAAAATAATGCCTAGAACGTTTTTTAGTATCTTGCAGCTAAAATTTGTTTAAAAGTATTTCTAATTCATAAGAAGCAGAACAAGTGCATTTCCGCTGTTGTTCTAGTGACATCATTCCCACTTTTATTATTGGAAAGAGATTATCTTTATAAAATTATATATTGGATGAAGTAAATCATTTGAATTAAATATTCAGCTGACTATGTGATTGTGGTGGTTAGATTAAGCTCTAATATATTCTAAATCATGAAAATAAAATGTTTTAGGAATCACTATAGTAGAATACTTCAGAGATATGCATTACAATTTGACTTTTTATCAGTAGAATATAAATAGCTGTTTTTGTCAGCAGAATGAGTACAATTTAACTTTTTATCTTTGTGATCATGGGAGTTGAAGACTTGATCATACTCGAAGAAATGTGGAGAGACGTTGATATTGTTGTTAACATAGCTGCTACAACTAACTTCGATGAAAGGTCTCTATTATCTTGTACCTATATTGCTCATTTTGTTATCAACTTTTTTAATATATGTATAGATATATTATGTGTTATTTCTACTCTCTCCATTTCTTATTAATTTTATTTCTATTTCAGAAACTAATTTATACTACTCTGAATAATATTATATAGCTTATAATTTCCTTGTCGACGTACATGTGATGCTTAATTTCATAATATATACGTACGAATAATCACTAGTCTATATGTATATAGGTATTACTATTAACTTGATTGTTGAAATGTTGGATATAGGTATGACATTTCACTAGCTCTCAACACATTTGGAGCAGAACATATGTACAACTTCGCCCTCAAGTGTAGCAACATGAAGTTGCTTCGGCATGTATCCACTGGTAATTAACTGTCTGATGAGTAATTTTCAATTTCCTATAATGAGTTACATCTGAAATACCTCTATTGATGGCCTGCAGATTGTAACTAATGGTCCTCCTATAGATTTAAATTAGAAAAAAGTTTACGAGATTGATTTATATAGATAAATGTAACGTATGATTGTTGCGGCATATGTTTGCGCAGAAAAAAGTGGATTCATAATGGAGGATCCGTATAAAATAGGGGAGACACTTAACGGAGAAGGAGGACTCGACATTTACAAAGAGAAGCAAATAATTGAGGATGCACTCTCTCAGCTCAATCACGAAAATGCTTCCAATGAAACTATTAACCTAGCCTTGAAGGATTTGGGGATCCAAAGGTAATTTACGTAATTTGCTTAAATGTAGGTCACCAAACTGTAGTCAATTAGTGAGGTAGCTTACGTTAGAGTCATTATTATATTTTCTTGAGGAATAAATTAATTAAAATAGAGGGGTATGAAATGTCGTCTGCCAAGCGCAACAGGACAGATGAAAACATTAGTATATTTTTACTATATTGTACTTATTGGTTATCAATACATGAAGAATTAAATTTTACAACCATAAAAACATAATATCCTTCCCAACGTCGAGGATAAAGATCTCTCCAATATACCCAACAATTATTAACTGCGATTCGTATATACGATAAGTCCCCATGTTACATAATACCTCTAGCCTTCTAGGAGTATATATTAGCATTGCCACAGTATATATAATTCACAGCCTAGCCATAAAAAAAAGTAATTATCAGGTGTGATCATTTATGCTGGAATATTCGTGCCTCTAATGTTTTTGACAAGCATGTTTGCGTTGTTGGAGAAGTTCTGGGTGTAGGTGCCGCATATTTATGTGTTCTCGGTTCTGCTGTGTGTGGTGTGGTGTGAGTGTGTGGGTTTATGGGTGTGTGTGTGTGTGTGTGTTCTTGGGAGGGGTCATTTTTTCTTGGGTAGGATTATTGGGTTTGGTGGATTCCCAAGGGGGTTTTTGGGGGGTCTACTTCTCTGTTGCTTGGGAAGTTGGGTGTGTGGTGGTTTGATTTAGTTGGTATAAGGAGAGGAGGGTGCGATGTCTCTGGTTTTCGAGGGGGGTTTTGGTTTAATGTTTTAGTAGATTTAGGCATTCTGGAGCTGGGTTTTTTGAGCATTGACTTGGGTAGTTTTTTGCGTAGGAGGGGGTTGGTTTGAGTGTTCGAAGAGATTGAGGGTTAAGGGTAATTTTAGGTCAGGTGCAGGAGTCGGAGGTAGCAGTTTTTGGAGCTCTCAAGCTGGGTTCTATATGCTGTGTTTCCAGGAGTTTGCGAGCAGTTCGTTTTCGAGATGGGATTGCTTGGTGTCTAAGGTGTGGTGCTGTAATCTCTGTGGGTTTGTGAAGACTTATGCGGCTCTGGTTCTTCAGATTGGGAGGCCCTCGAGTTTCATTGGTTTTCCAGTAAGCACAATATGGGCATTTTATTTCTGGACCTGCAGATTTTGTGGGTGGAGCTCCCGTCTTTTTCTGATTTCCTTGGATTTATTTCGAGGTCATTCTTTGTTTGACACTTGGAGTTCCAGACATTTTTGGTTTGATTTTTTAGTTGGTTTTGGTTATGTTTTGTTTTGGGGCCTCTCTTTTGGTTCTATTCTTGGTTGTATATCTATTTTCTTTTTATGCTAGTTTTTTTGTCTCTTAGAGGCTTGTTCTGAGAGATGAGAATTCTAGCATTTCTCTTTGTATATTCTTTCTCTTATTATATTTTACGAGGCTAGACCTTACTTACCAAAAAAAATTTGTGATTACGGAAGAAAATTCATAAATGTTTCTAAATTTAGATTTATTCAGTTGCGTTGATGATTGCTTGTTATTTGATTTTGGTTTCGGATTGAGCTACGATTGTATGTAGATCGGTATTTGTGATTGTACAGGTTTAGGTCCAATTTGAAATCCGAAAAGGCTAAAAACTGGAAAATCAATATTTGGTTATTCTGGAAAACAAACTTACGACGGTTGTTCTTCGTATATTCCGTCGTAATGTAGCCATTTTCATATTTTTTTTTGAATTATCATTTTCCAAGCTTGTGGGTCCCACCTTCTAAAATACGACATTTTTTCTGTCAGAAATTTCTAACTTACGACGCATTTTTCCGTCGTAAACTTATGTTTTATCTTATTAAAAGTGGGTCCCTGTAAAGTAATATCTGACGTTTTTCTGTCGTAAGTACAAAACTTACGACATTATTTTTCGTCGTATTTTGGTATCTTACGAGAAAATATTCTGTCGTAAGTAGATTTATTATTGTATTGAGTATGTGGGCCCTACTTTCTAATTTGTGACGCAATTTTACCTTGTGACGAAAAAATGAACTTACTACTCGACCAAAAATAACAATTTTTTTCCATCATAAATGGCTCAATTACGACGATTTCAGTTCAAAAAAACCGTCGTAAATGGCCAAATTGTTGTAGTGTAATTCAGGTATGAGTCTAGTATCGAATCTAAAAATATTTATAAGTCAAAAAATCAATTATTTGCTTTATGTGCTATGTGCTTTACATGGTAATGTGAACCTTATGTGCTATATAATTATGTGTGTATATATGCGAGTCAGATAGAAACACATGGGTAGATTATTAGGGTTGCGTAGTATCAATTCGAGATACGCGTATATAGTAAGTTATCTAAACGACTATCTTTCTATGATTGATTCAGTATCAGCAAGGCAGATCAAGCAGGAGACCGAAGGCGGTGAATTGAACCAGGTTAAGTACGTGCAAGGCAAGTTTTTCCCCTATTCTAAATCCAGAATAGTGAATTATACCTCATTTTCCATATCAGTTACACTTTGATAATTATTGTTCATATACACTGTTACATAATTATTGATTCTTGTTTCTATTTCATTTCGATTCTTGATTTCTCCCAATTTATTGAATTCCCTATTCATATTCCAATACTTTTACCCTTGTTACATATATTTTGATATATCCTGATGTTAGGGATACATCAAAATCATTCTGATTGTTCCGGATGCTAAACTTTGGACTGGATGGTTACGATACGGGCTGGGTTTTACCCAGACCTTTAATTAATAGGCCATAGTTTCCTGAGTATTCCTTATGTTGGTTGGGTCTATGCAGTTGGATATAGATCCACACTGTATCCTGACTGATCAGCAGGTTATAGTGCATATGTTGGTTCTTGTTTCCAGTCTTGTTCATTTGGCACTCGCCAGTGTTGGAAAATTATTATTCTATACAGATACAAATGGTTGTTCAAACCATCAGACTATCGATTCATTTATTCTTTTCTCTTTATACTATAAATATTGTTGCAGGCTTGTTGAGCAATTTTGGCTCATCCCCTTTTATTGTTATTCCTATTATTTTACAGTTAAGGTAGAGAATGAAACCCATTAGAACCCGTATAGTCAAGAAGCGAGTCAAGCAGCGGGACCCTCTTATACCAAGAATGTTCATCCCTATCCCAGAAGAGAGCTTTGAGTTACCATATCAGGTGTAACAGGATAAGTAATAATGTTGGTTTGAATAAAAATTGTGTGGTGAGAATGTAGATAGAATAAAGTTTTGTAATAAAGAGAGCTCTTGAGACAGATTGTTTTTATTTAGGTTTGTAATAAAGTTAGTGTGTCGTTCTTGTTTTCAACTCTTAACCTTAAAAGATCCTGAGTAGTAGTAGTTTGGGGTACTTATTATATTTATATTCTGCTTGTGCAGGTTTAGTTTATAGTTAATGTTAATAATGCCCCAAATCTATACCCCGGATTTGGAGGGTGTTATAGTTGGCATCAGAGCATAGGTTTTGACCCTTGAAAGCAAGAACATTAGGGTTAAGATAAGATAGGAAGATCATATAGGATAGAAGTAAGAATGTTAGGGTTATTTGTTTATGTGATTAGAAGTTATGAGTTTTAGGATTGTGATTTGATTGTTCTTGTGTTATTATTGTTATGTATATTAGATGGCTTCTTCGTCGTCATCTACGGAGCGGACTGAGTCAGACCCAGTAGCAGTACCATTACTAACCCCAGCATCAGTGCAGATTTTTCCTCCATTACCACCACCTCCACCATTGCCACCTGGACCAGCACCGGAGGTACCCCCTCCACCAGAGGTACCAGACTTTGTTGATTATTTCCCTTATTTTGAGCCGTAGATACCTCACTTTCCACCTTTGGAGATTCCGATATTTGATGTTCCTGATATGGTTGATATTCCACAGTGGGAGGACTTAGAGCCACCGGTTCCTGTGCCTCAGTTTGAGATTCCAGAGATTCCACAGATGGAGCCAGAGTTAGAGCCACCTGTATATGCACCCATGGAGCAGCCTGTTTTGTTTCCTGCACCGCTAGCTGTTTTTGCCCCTGTGCCCCGAGTATACCAGTTCCCGCAACCAGATTTTATGGACGAGATAGTGGTGGATCAGCCATTACCATTGCCTTCTCGAGGTTCCCGCACAAATCTTCGTGAGCATCGCACCATTTCATATCAGCGATACCAGTCAGAGAGAGAGGAGAGGGTCAGATGGCAGGATCAGTATAGAGAGATCCCTGGGTTATTTGAGACACAGGAGGACGGTCCAGTTCGAGCACTTCACCCAGACTACATCTTGAGAGAGAGAGACTACGCCAGATCCACAGGGCTGGTTCTCAGGAACTTGCTGACTTGAGGCAGCAGGACATTAGTATCGATCCAGTGTATCACAGGGCGATGAGACTCACAGAGGCAGTATTAGAGGCTTTGCAGGAGGAGCTGAGCCGTGTGCCACCGGGATTCTGATCTCAGCAAACAGTGGAGTGTTATGTCTTATATATTATCTGTAGATAGATGCAGCGTAGTATTGTATGACTAGTTTGTATGAGTGTAGCTACTAGTTTTGACTGATAGCAGTAGCAGGACGACTGACATAATATAGACTTTTGTATCAAGCATTGACACCTGCAGCTGGTGTCCTACCTATATATATAAGATGAACCTCTTCACGTTTTCTTTATTTTATTTTTCCAGTCATTTAAGCATTTACATTTATTTTACTATTTTACCGTTGCATATTTTAAAATGTTGTTTTATTTATAGTCATATTGTACCCTTTATGTTTTCAAAATTTTAAAATGATTTATTTAAATATCGCACTGTTTTTACTCATTTATTTAGATATTTAATAAATTGTTTTTTCCCCATATCAATTGTTTTAAAGTTGTTTTAATATTATAAAGACTGTATCTATTCCATAACACATGTTTAGTAAATTGTTATTAAAAAAACCCTATTACTTTATTATCAGAAATATGGCACCCAAAAGAAAAGTACGACCCGACTCGTCTAACAAAAATACCGAGGGCCAAAACAATAATAACCAGATGGATCAGATGTTTTATCTCATGCAACAGCAGATACTGATGATGCAACAACAGATACAGCAGCAACAGCAGCAGTTTCAACAACAAATGTTACAGCAAGCCGCTCATCCAGAACATCAAGTACCACCAGCAGCACCCGTAGTTACTTTCAAGAAATTTCAGTCGGTAAAGCCTCCAGAATTTTCCGGTTCCACAGATCCTACAAAGGCGAGAGCTTGGATGAAGGAGATAGAAAAGGCTTTTGTGTTGGTTAAGGTTGAGGAAGAACAGAAGACGGATTTTGCTAGCTACTTTCTGAAGGGCGAAGCTAATTACTGGTGGGAATCAAAGAAAGCTTTGGAAGGTGAAGGTGTGGTGACCTGGAATAGATTCACTGATATTTTCCTGGAGAAATATTTGCTCGCTACATGAAGAATCAGATGGAGATCAAGTTCCTAGAACTGAAGCAAAACAACTTATCGGTCGCGGATTATGAAACTAAGTTCACGGAGTTGGCAAGGTTTGTTCCTGAACAAGTGGATACGGATGAAAAGTGGGCCAAGAGATTCCAGCAGGGACTGAAGCCATGGATTCATAGCAGGGTAGCCGTATTTGAGCTGACGACTTATACGGCTGTTGTTTAGAAGGCCATGATCATTGAAGGTGAAAGTGAAGCAGCTCAGAAAGAAAAGGGACCAGAAATTCCCAGAACCGTTTCAACAGAAGGCCGGGATTTCAAGCCCGGTGAAAGGTAAACTTCAGGAGACCAGAACAGGGCAGCCAGAGGATGGGTAATCGACTTCCAGCTCCAAATCAGCAAAGACTTATCCGACCGCCTATACCTGATTGCAGAATATGTGGTAAAAGCATACTGGGATTTGCAACAAGCCAAATGTCACTGTATTTCAAGTGCAAGCAAAGGGGACACTACTCTGGAGAATTTCCGATGGGAAAAGCAGAGGTCATTTATTTCCAGTACGGAAGAAAAGGACAATTTTGCCAAGGACTGTTGAGGAGTTGTAATGGCCGCTAGTATTCCAAGGTTTTAGCATTACCTCCACCTCCACTACCACCACAAAATCAGCCTAGGGCAATGACTTTCAACATGTTAATGAAGGAAGTTGTACAGAGTCCGAATGTGGTTGCAGGTACGCTCCCTGTGAATTTCGTAAATGCTCAAGTATTGATTGATTCAGGAGCTACAAGATCTTTTATTTCTGAAAGTTTTATTTCTAAGATAGATTGTGAGGTTCAGTGGTTAGATGAAGTGCTAGTTATAAAAATTAGCAAATGATGATCAGGTTACGGTAAATCGAGTATGTCCAGATTGTGATATTGAGATAGGGAGATGTCATTTCTCAGTTGACTTGATACCTTTCAAGGTAAGGAGAATTTGATGTTATTTTAGGAATAGATTGGCTAGCTAGTAATAATGCTCAGATTTATTGTGCAATTAAGAGAGTGAAATTGCAAACTGAAGAAAATACAACGGTAATATTTAAAGGTGAGAAATAAAAGCAGAGATTCTTAACAATGATGCAGATGAAATGATTGCTACGTCAAGGATGTCAAGCCTATTTAGCCTATGTGTTGGACACCGAAAAAGAAAGCCCGAAGGTTGAAGATATTCCTGTGGTTTGTAAGTTTTCCGACGTCTTTCCAGATGAACTTCCAAGACTACCACCAGATCAAGAAATCGAGTTCACTATTGATTTGGTACCAGGGACTGAACGAATTTCGAAAGCTCCATATCGAATGGCACCTGTTGAAATGAAGGAATTAGTGTTATTCCCAGTGGACTAACAATGAGATTTACAGAAGGGGGGTTGAATGTAAATCTCAAAACTTTTTCAAGTTTTGAGCAGTTTGTAAGACTAAGTGTTGAGTGATCAAATATGTGTGAATTGCTTAGGAGCTGATGTAGACAGATATATATTCAAACACAAATGTAATGAACACAAAGAACTTAAAAACTTTTCTGGTGGATTTGTTGCTCCACCAGAGATGTGTTATTTCAGAAAATCTGTGACTCAAAATTAAATCACAGCTGCTTCCTAGTACAAACTAGATGATTTTCTCTCTTGATATTTCTAAACAGCTCAGGGAAAATTCATATCTAATTACTAGCTACTACTTGGTTTATATATCACCAAGTTTACAAGTTAAGACAAAGATAAAGTACAATAAGACAATAGTTCTCCACTTGTTTCTGTTCCATTTTTATCCAGTATAATATGGAATTATCTGTTGACTTTCCATTTTAAACCAGACTAAAAATGGCTGCTTTTTCTGCTGTTCTTGAAATAGGCTACCACATCTCTGTCAATCCATGTGCCTCTGTCAGCTTTGTTAACTGTCACTATCAACTGCTATGAGACTGAGCATCCGTTGAAGCTTTCATCCGTTGATGGCTTTATCCGTTGATGGTCTAGCTGTTGAAGCTTTATCCATTGAAGCACTTATCCGTTGAAGCACTTATCCGTTGAAGCACTTATCCGTTGAAGCATTAGAGACATCCGTTGAAGCTTAGTTTCTTATCCGTTGAAGGTCTTCAATATCAGTTGATACTTCTTCACTTATACAAAATTACAAGGCATGAAATATTTATAATTAGCCCTCCTACTTGTACATCCATTAGTAGTCAACATGACTAATTATCTCCAAACAACATCTAAGAATTACAGCTTGAAACCAGAGAGTGAGATGTGCTACTATACCAAACTTATTGCTAAGTGAGGCTACTCCTTCAACGGATAGCCAAGATGGTCTTATCCGTTGAGGCTACAAACACTAGATTTCTACTTAAGTGTTTTGCTGAACTTATCATCAAACTAATACACATATTCCTAACAATCTCCCCCTATTTATGTCTACTAGAACTGTAGTCATAAATTTGGGTTTAGCTTGATGATAACAAAATACTTAACAAATATATAAACTGTAACTAAGCAGAAATTCAAAAGTGCTGCAAAAGTGTATATGCTGAGATGAAATTGAAGAAATACATTGTTTCCAAGGGTGCTCCTTTAGCTTGAGCAAATTACTTTCTTTTCCTTTGATCCCTGGTTTTCTTTCCTAGCCTCTTGTCATTTTCCTCCATTTGAAGTTGAAGTTGTCTGTAGAATTCAGCTTCATCTTCTTCATTGATATCTAACTTAGATTGTATATCCTTGAGAGTTTCATTACTGACAATCTTTAGCTGATCTTCAATTCTGAAAAATCTTCTGATTCCTTTGTTGTCTCTGAACTCCATCAACCAATGAGGTAATTTGTGAATTGTAATACCTCTCTTTGGAATGAGTAAAGTTCTAGGCAAAGCATTGGGCTCCCTCCAAGTTTTCCTTATGTTGGCAATCTTGTTGAGAATCTCAGTCCTGGCAATTCTGGTAAAGCCAGAATCCTTATGTATGGCTGAGTAGACTCTAATCAAGGTAGTGTAGCCTTCATTCAGAATTCTGCTGAAGAGGCCATGTTCTTTCCCCAGCTCCTTTGTATTTGAATACTAGTCTTTCTGGTAGCTGTCTGTAGGCAGCTATTCCCCTTACATCCTCCAGCTCATCTAGATAGAGTTCAATGTCTGAAAATTCTTTTATGTCACATATGTGAACATAATCATCTTTAGAGTTTTGAGGTTTAGACTTAGGCTTCTGTGTGAATTTGATTGAGGCTTTAGAGGGTGTTGATTTGATTCTTCTTTTCTGCTTCTTTGATGATGGAGAAGAGATTAGGAAGGTGGGCAATTTGATGGTGTCCCAATCAATTGGTTCCTCCTTGGGAATGATTGTTTCACCATGAATGTTCATGAAGGGGTCAGGTACAATGGGTTCAGGAATGGAGGGTAGTGGTTTGGATATTAATTGGGTTTCTTCAGTCTTATCTACCTTCTTTCTCTTTGCATTGACCTTCTTTCTTTTCCCTTTCTGCCATTCTTCCTTACTTCTTTCCTCCATCTCAGTACCAACCATGTCCCCCATAGCTTCATCTTCACATTTGTCTTCAATTACTTTCTGGTCTTCAGCCTGACTTGACTCTAGCTGTTTTTCAAGCTTTGCTTGTGCTCTTTTGTCAACCTTTAGCTGTTTGGCTTCTTCCTTCAACCTTTTGGTTTCTTCCTTCTTGGCTATTGAGAATTTGGGATGTCCTTGCATCACACATATGCTCTTTCCCTCTCTGAAAATAATAGCCATGTTTCTCCTTACAGCCTCATCCATGGTCTCTTTGAGATATACAATACTCCTTCCTAAAAGCTTGTCCTCATCTGCTTTTGGAAGAGGAAAATCCACCTCTTTTAGAGGATTCTTTTTAGAGTCCTTATTGGATCTGTTGTTGGGCTTGAGAACCATAGGTTGCAGATCTTTAGAAGAAGTTTCTCCATCCTTATGCCTCCCTACTGGCTTGAGTTCCATAATAATTGATTCCACTTTTGTGCTATGCTTCACAGATTGTGATTGAGAAGTTGTATAACCAAATATTAGTTGCATCTTTTCATCAATCTTCTTCCTTTGCTCTTTGACTTGCAATTCAGCTGCTGCTATCTGGATTAGATCAATTCCATCTAGCTTTCCTTTGACTTGAATTGGTGGAGAAGTTGTGATGACAGGAACTAGCACTTGAGAAATCTGAACTGTTGTAGATGGCTCTCCTTCCCCTTCCCCTTTATTCTCCCCCTTTTTGTTATCATCAAGGGGAGGGGTCAAGCCTTGTACTTGTGCCAGCTGCATGAGGAGATTTGTTTGAGTTTGTTGATTCTGAAGAATGGTGACCATAGAGGCTTCAATTATTTGAACCCTATCTTCCAATCTGGCCAACCTCTTATCAGCATCAGAGGCCTTCCTTAGTCTCCCCAACAAATCTTGCATAGTACCATAGGGTATAACTGAATCCAATTTCTCAGCATTGTAGGATTTCAGATCAGCAATGTCCAGCTTGAGCTCATCCACACTTAGATTGTGCTGGTAATGCTGCAACTGCAAGAGATGCAGAGATTCCAGATGAGCTTGAAGAATTGCCTTGGTGCCAGCATCCTGAGTCTCCTGAATGGCTTGCTGAATTGTCATGACTTGTTTGACCAAAGTGACACCAAACTCTCCTGGTGTTGATGGTTTGGCCCATGTCCATGCAGGAAGATTAGGAACAGAACTTGGGCCTGCTACTCCCCCTAAGTTCATGCTCTCATTCAAAGAATTAGAGTCATCATCATTAGAATTTACTCCAAATTCTTCAGATGGCTCAGCAGCTTGAGAAGACAGCCTGTTGATAGCAGCTTTGTCTCTTAGAAGAGATTCTGAAGTGTGTACAATGTGTAGTGTCTGTTCTGCCTCCACATTGCCCTGTGCAGCCAATAATTGATAGGCTGAAACAGGGTGAGTAAAAGTGTCAGCATCTAAGGAAATGTTATCAATGACAGCTTTATAGTGTTGCTGAAATTGTCTTCTCTTATCTGCATCATCCACTTTCATTAACTCACTAGCAATGGCTGGATCCACCCTTATAGCTTCTGTACCTACCTTTCTCTCAATTTCTCTCTTTTCTTGCATCAGGGGCTCCCCCTGGCTCACACACACCCTCACACCCTCACCTTCACCTTCTAAGGTGGCACTCCTCTCACTTACTTTTGCCATGCTGGAAGAAATAACATGCATTTGGTGACTCTCATCCTCTCCTTTTGCCTGGGAGCAACCCAGCCTCTCACTCAAAAAATCACTCCCTTCCCTCAAGCCTAACAGTGATTGTACAGTTGCCATGTCCTCTACAGTTGGAGTTGTTTCTGTTAAGTGTGTAGAGGCCATCAACGGATAGGGAGTATCCGTTGAAGTGGAAACTGATGGTATCAACAGATAACTGCTGTTAAGCTTATCCGTTGAAGAACAACCACTTGTCAACGGATGAGAGATATCCGTTGAAGAAGGAAATGATGCAGAGATAGAAAGTGATATAATTGTTGAATCTGTGTGGATTGATTTTAAGTGAGGTGACACAGATTCTGCAACTACATCTGAAAGAATTGGCTGATGATCCAACAAATCATCTAAAAGATGATGATCACCAGGTTTTGAGTGGGGCTCCTCCCTGAGTTTTAATGAGGGAGAATCAGGAATTGATGTGAATATCATATCCACATCCAGAGAGGGAGTAGGAGAGTTTGAGGAATGGTGTGTGTCTATATTGAGAGAATGGGGCTGTGATTCTACATTTGCTGGAATCACATCAAGCTGAATTTGAGAAGGCACAGATACTGGTGGGTGTATCTGTGTTGTGTGTGCCCCTTGTGTGGAAACTAGGGTTTTGGCCTTCTTCTTCCTTGAAAAGGCTTGAATTGGTGAATGTTTAGCTTCCGTGTCCCTCCCTCTTTTGTTCTGTGTCCCTGGGTGGGGACTATTTTCAATAGTTACATACTTTTGGGAGGATGCAACTAGGGATGTGCTGGACTCCTTTTGAACCACTACAGTCTTTTGAGAGACTGTGGCTTGGCTGGAATGGGTACCACTCACCTCTCTCACCTTATCCTGGGGGGCTTTTTGATGTTCACCCCTCCCCTCACCACTCACACCCTGTTCACTCCCTTCAGGGTTTATGGTAGTTGTTACAACTGTTGTCTTTTGAGAAACAACAGAGGTAGGTTTCTTTGACTTGACTTTGGAGATTTTAGATTTGGTGGCTTTGGTAGGAGCCTGTTTGGACAATGACACAGGTTCCATAGCCACACTAGAAGGCAAAGAAACATTGGGGTTGGAAATATAGGAGTTATAGAAACATTTACCTCACTTACCTGTAGTGCATTCATGATTGGCAAGTATACCAATGGCACCTGGCTGTTGAGGTTCATTCTCAAAAGGTCTGCAAGGACCCTTTTCTCTTGTGCCCAGCATTTGAGTTTATTATTCTCATTTGATATAACCAAACCTTCAGCAACATGGTTAGCCAATAACATAAAGAATCTAGCAAAGTAGATGTTATGTGGTCTATTAGCTTTGTTACCTAATCTGGAACCTAATTCTAGCATAACACAGTTGCTAAAATTAAAGTACCTATCAGAAACTAGCATATAGAGCATATTAACAAGAGATGAAGTGATAGCATCAAAATTGCTAATCTTCCCAGAGAAAACCTTAATAAAGGCATCTCCAAGAAAACTCCATTCTTTCCTATGGCCTTTCCTTCTAATACTACCTAAACTAGTAGAATCAAAAGCATAGCCTACGGAATCTAGCATAGCAGAGACATCTTTATCAGTGTGTGGTGTCATGGCATTATTCTCAGGCAACTTAAAGCAAGATTGTAAATCATCACAATTAATGCAATAGTCCTTACCTTTGAGAGAGAAGGCAATAGTCATATCTGTGGAGTTGAACTCTGCAGTTGTCCAAATCTCCTCAATCACTTCACAGTAGATGGTTGGGGCTTCCAGCATTGCATAGCTCAGTTTGCAGTTCTTGATGAAGTCCATCATCTTGTGATAATCAGAATGGGCTTCCTTCTTTTCAACCAAGACTATGAAATTATTCTTTTCATAAACAAATCCTGTTTGAGACATAATTTTGACTACTGGTGCCATTTTTGTGAGTAGAGGTTGTAGAGAAGAACTTGAGAATTGAGAGAGAAAGAGAATGATAATTGCAAGAAAGCGTAAAGTGAAAATAAGAATTCAATTGGGCTTTTATACTTTCTTGAATTAAAACACAAATTAAAACAATTAAATGATACTTTTAAGTAAGTGAAAGCCGTTCAGGAATAAAAGAAACTGTAGAAATTCTGAAAACTACCGTAAATACAAATACATACAACACTGTATATCTGTATCAATGGTTGTGTAAAAGAATCAAAGGCTGTGACTCACTAACGTGACACATCAACGGATAAGGTAAATAGTTATCCGTTGATGAACAACACTATTTTATCCGTTGAAGGATAAAATTACCAGAAATGTATTTGTCTTTCAACGGATAATGAATATCCGTTGATAGAACAATTTTGGCTTTCAACGGATAGGGAATATCCGTTGATAGGATTAGTCTTGATTAAAGCCAACTTTGTTCTTGCAGCAGATTCATTTCAGGCTACAAGACAGATTACATAGATGACATAGATTATGAATAGTTAAGCATACCTAACTCACTTACTAATCTTGTGAATGTTGATTCATCAAGTGGCTTGGTAAATATGTCTGAAATCTGCTTTTCACTTAGAACAAAATGAAGTTCCACTGTACCTTTCATCACATGTTCCCTAATGAAGTGGTACTTGATATCAATGTGCTTGGTTCTTGAGTGCTGCACTGGATTTTCAGTAATGGCAATGGCACTTGTGTTGTCACAAAATATTGGAATTTTGTCAACAGTTATACCATAGTCAAATAACTGATTCCTCATCCACAGTATTTGTGCACAGCAACTACCAGCTGCAATGTATTCAGCTTCAGCTGTTGATGTGGAAACAGAATTCTGCTTCTTGCTGAACCATGATACAAGCTTGTTTCCTAGAAATTGACAGGTGCTTGTTGTGCTTTTCCTGTCTAATTTGCAACCTGCATAATCTGCATCTGAGTAGCCAATTAGATCAAAACCAGACTCTCTAGGGTACCAAATTCTTAGATTTGGAGTCCCTTTGAGATATCTGAAAATTCTTTTAATAGCCACTAAGTGAGATTCTTTAGGGTCAGCTTGAAATCTAGCACAGAGACATGTAGAAAACATAATATCAGGTCTACTGGCAGTTAAATATAAAAGTGAGCCAACCATGCCTCTATAACTTGTAATATCCACAGACTTTTCAGCCTTGTTTAATTCAAGCTTGGTGGCAGTGGCCATGGGAGTTTTTGCAGGTGAACAATCCATTAAGTCAAACTTCTTTAAAAGATCATAAATATATTTAGTTTGACTAATGAAAATTCCACCACTAACTTGTTTAACTTGTAAACCAAGAAAGTGAGTTAGCTCTCCCATCATGCTCATTTCATATTTACTTTGCATTAATTTAGCAAACTTTGTACAAAGTTTATCATCTGTAGATCCAAATATAATATCATCTACATAAATTTGTACAAGTATCTTAGAGCCATTAACATTTCTAAAGAAGAGAGTTTTGTCAACAGTACCTCTTGTGAAGTGATTATCTAGAAGGAACTTTGATAAAGTCTCATACCAGGCTCTAGGTGCTTGCTTTAGTCCATAGAGTGCTTTCAACAAATAATACACATTGTCTGGAAAATTTGGATCTTCAAAACCAGGAGGTTGGGTTACATAAACTTCTTCCTCCAATTCCCCATTTAGAAATGCACTCTTGACATCCATCTGATAGACTTTGAAATTGGCATTAGCTGCATAGGCTAGAAAGATTCTGATGGCTTCAAGTCTTGCAACTGGAGCAAATGTTTCATCAAAATCTATTCCCTCTTGTTGAGAATAGCCTTTGGCAACCAATCTGGCTTTATTCCTTATGACAATGCCATTTTCATCTATCTTGTTTCTGAATACCCATTTTGTGTCAATAGAACTCTTGTTCTTTGGCTTGGGTACCAGCTTCCACACTTTGTTCCTCTCAAATTGGTTTAGCTCCTCGAGCATAGCTAAACCCCAATCTGGATCCAAAAGAGCTTCTTCCACTCGCTTAGGTTCCTCCTGTGATAGAAAACTACTATACAGACATTCATCTTGAGTAGCCCTTCTAGTTTGTACTTTAGATGTAGCATCACCAATGATCAGTTCAAAAGGGTGATTCTTGGTCCATTTCCTTTGAGGTGGTAGATTAGCCCTTAATGAGGTTGCCTCAGTATTGTCATGATGTGAGATAGAATGTTGATTTGTTGAAACTCCCCCTGAGTTGCTGATCCTTTGAAAGGAAATGGGAGTTCTATCAACTGATGAGGTGAAGTGATTATCCGTTGACAGACTGTAATCAACAGATGCTTCGTTATTAACTTCAACGGATGATGCACTTTGTCTTTCAACGGATGCTGCATTGCTTCTTTCAACGGAAGCTGAATTTTGACTTTCAACGGATGCAGCATTCTGTGCATTATTCAAAGGCAGATTCTTGTTTCTTCTTGAGATGTCTTCTTCATCATTCTCTTCTTCACTATCATCACAATATATCTCAATATTGTCAAATTTGAGTCCTTCATGATGTCCCTCATCTGTTAGTCCATCAATCTTTTTATCATCAAACACAACATGTACAGATTCCATGACAATGTTGGTTCTTAGATTGTAGACCCTATATGATTTTCCAGCAGAATAACCAACAAATATTCCTTCATCAGCCTTTGCATCAAACTTTCCTTTGTGATCAGATTGATTCCTTAAGATGTAACATTTGCAACCAAAGACATGTAGAAAGTTTAAAGTTGGTTTTCTTCTCTTGAATAATTGATAGGGAGTCATGCATTTTGCTTGATTGATTAGAGAAATATTCTGAGTGTAACATGCACAGTTAACAGCCTCAGCCCAAAAATAAGTTGGGAGCTTTGACTCCTCAAGCGTTGTCCTTGCAGCTTTAATTAGTGATCTGTTCTTCCTTTCCACCACACCATTTTGTTGTGGAGTTCTTGGAGCTGAGAACTCATGCATGATCCCATTTACTCCACAGAACATCTTCATGGTTGAATTCTTGAACTCAGTTCCATTGTCACTCCTAATATTCCTTACTTTGAAATCAGGATGATTGTTGACTTGCTTGATATGATTGATAATGATTTCACTAGCTTCATCCTTTGATCCAAGAAAATAAACCCATGAAAACTTTGAGAAATCATCTACAATCACTAGGCAGTATCTTTTCCTTGAAATTGACAATACATTGACTGGTCCAAAAAGATCCATGTGTAGAAGTTGCAGTGGTTCATCAATTGCAGATTCAAGCTTCTTACTGAATGATACTTTCTTTTGCTTTCCTTTCTGACAAGCATCACACAGTCCATCCCTTGTGAATTCCACTAAAGGCATTCCTCTAACTAAGCCCTTTTTGACCAGATCATTCATTGTTTTGAAATTCAAATGGGACAGCTTCTTATGCCATAGCCAACTTTCAACTGTACTTGCTTTGCTGAGAAGACAAGTAATGGATTCTGTATCTGTAGAGTTGAAATCAGCTAAGTACACATTTCCTTTTCTAACTCCAGTTAGAACCACTTTATTGTCCTTTTTACTTGTGACAATACAGGCTTCAGAATTGAAGGAAACAGTATTCCCTCTGTCACATAGTTGACTGATGCTCAATAAATTGTGTTTGAGACCATCAACCAATGCAACTTCATCAATGATGACATTTTCTTTTGAAATCAAGCCATATCCCATAGTGAATCCTTTGCTGTCATCTCCAAAGGTTATGCTAGGGCCAGCTCTCTCCTTAAATTCTGTGAGCAGGGTGAAATCTCCTGTCATGTGTCTTGAACAACCACTGTCCAAGTACCATAGATTCCTTCTTTATCCCTGCACACAACAAAATCAATTAAGTTGATTTTGGTACCCAAGTTTCCTTGGGTCCATCCTTGTTAGTCTTTTTCCTAGACTTCATTCCTCCTGCATCTTTTGACTTAGGTAACTTTGGGTCAACCTTGGTCTCAGATGTGGTTGGTTGAAGTGTAGGGTTAGTCACGGAATCATTTAACACATTTGATTGAATTTGATAAGGCATAGGTTTTGCAAACATGTTATTCCACATAGGCATATTGTATGGCATTTGAGGCATACTAAATGCAGTAAAGTAAGGATTGTTAATGTATGGCATGTTTGCAAAATGTGCATGGGGATTCTGGTGAGACATAACAGGCATAGCATGCAGAGGTGACATAGGCATGTTAGGCATGGAGGGATTTGAAGGCATGGGAGCATTTTTAACATATTTGCAATTATCAGATAGGTGATTAACACTTTTACAATGTACACAGCTTTTTCTAGGAGCATACCTATCAGGTGTGTAATTGTTATGTTTATTAATCCCTACCTTCCCATTTCTTTTAGATTTTCTTTTAGTTTCCTTCTTATCCTCAACCAACTTAAGCCTATCTTTCAACTGATCTAAAGTCATGTGTCCTATATTCACCTTACTGACATCTCTGGATGTACTTGCTCCTTCTCTGACAAAGTTCTTGAGAGTTGAATCATTCTTTTTATTTTTAAAAGAACTTGCTTGTTTTAATTGATGAGCCTTCTACGGATGCTCCTTTTCTTCCTTCAACGGACAACTTTCATCATCCGTTGATTCCACATCCGTTGACAATCCATCAATTAATTCTAACTTCTTTTTGTTTTTCTTCCAGGCATCCTCACAAAATGATTCAATTCCCTGAACCTTGGCAATTTGAACACCAACATCCCTAGATGTTTTCCAGGCCTTGATTACCTCTTGCTCACTTTCTAACTGTTTAGAAAGAATTTCTACTTTCTTAACAGCTTCTTCTAGTTCACTCTCGACAGTCAAGCATTTAAGTTTAATCTTTTCAAGCTCAATTACCTGACTCTCTAACACAGCATTCCTATCACTTAAAAACACATTATTTTCTTTGATCCTGGTGTTTTCTTTTGCTAGTGATTTAAGAGAAATACGCAAATGATATAATTCATTGGACATATCATTTATGGCTTCATTGCGTTCATGTTTAGAAAGCTGAGAGAGATCAGTAGTAATTACCTGGTTGCTTGATGAACTAGTTTCAATTTCATCAGAATTAGCCATCAGGGCTAGGTTGACATATTCCATATCATCATCTTCATTTACCCCATCTGCTGCCCAATCATCTTGAGTGAGAAAAGCTCTTTCCTTTTGTTTGAGCAAATCAAAATACTTCCTTTTGTAATCAACTTGCTCAAATTTCTTTTTCTCAGAATTTGGCTTCCTACACTCACTTGCAAAGTGTCCACTAATGCCACAGTTGTAACATTTGAACTTTGATTTGTCCACCATGTTTTTGTTTGGCTTAGTGAACTTTGTGTTTTTCCTGAACTTCATCTTTGCAAACCTCCTGGACAGAAAGGCCAGATGTTCATCAATATCATCAGATTCATCCTGACTGGAATTGTCTTCATCCTCAGCAACTTGCTCTTTACCCTTGCTTGATTCTGATTTACATGTGCCAATTTTGAGACTTGGCATTGTCCACTACTAGAAAAAGTAGAATAGACATCGCCTCTTAGACATCGGTTGCTCCTAGCGCCGATGTAAAAAGTTTTTTTTACATCGGTTTTGTCCAACCGATGTCTTTTTGTAATATAGACATCAGTCTCATTATACCAACCGATGTTATAAGTCTATTTTAAAAAAATGTTCCAGCGCGCCTCCCCCATTTCCCCCCTTAACCAAATAATTCACTCCCTCTCAAAACTCCCCCCATTATTTTCCTTAAAATTTTGAAGTACTTGATCTTCCCCTCTTTTCAACTTTACCCACAGAACATACATATATAAAAATTAAAATCAAAACACTTACATATCAAAAGGCATAAAACAACAAAAAAATCAAAAACTCTCTCCACTCTCTCAACTGAACTGTGCTCAACTCTATCGAGACCAAAGAACTCAACTTTCTCTGCTCGATGTGCTCAATTCGACTTTCTCTCCTCGATGTACTAAATTCGACTCTCTGCTTTCTCGATCTAATAGCTCTCGCCCCTAACTTTGCTCACTTCTCCAACTCTACTATGTTTTCATCGTTGGACATCAAAACGGAGTTTATTTAGAACTTAAGTAAGAATTTAAATCTTAAAGAGATCAAAACTTCGAATGGGTAAGCTTTAAACCCTAATTTTTATATTGGGGGTTTCAATTTGAAACCCTAATTTTATTAATTATTTATTTTTTGTTAGTTAGAAACCCTATTTTTTTATTTAGCCGAGTAATTGTTTAAAATTATTATGTGGGTGTCAATTTTGATGTATATGCCCATATATTGTGCCAAATGTATATGTTTATTTTTTCTTTACTTGTATGTTACATTTGATGTTCCCTATTTTTGTGAATTTCAGTGTGTGTGCAAATGAACAGGGTATGATGTGAGTTGCTTTGTGCTTAGCTTTGGAGAGTCCAGCAGGGTATAAAGTTTTTAACTTTATGGAAAAAGAATAGTTTTTTGAATTATTTAGATTTGATACTTAGTGATTTTGTTGGTTTTTTACATTTTTATAGGTGTTGTTTGCCTCTTCTGGTAATTATACCAGTAGTGCAGGTACATTTCAAGTACTTCTTTTCGATTTTTTATGTTTTTTACACTAGTTGTTGCTGTGTTTTATCTCACTTGAACGTTCCTGTTTGTGTTCCTGTTTGATGTATATGTATAAATAATTAAAAGAAATTGCTAGTGGTGCTTAGCAAGTAGTCTGAAATTATGATATGTAAATTTATGTGCTTGTCTATACAAAGTTCAGAGAACTGAAATTATTTAGCCCTGATCTGCAAAGAATAAAAATAAATATTGGTAGTATTTCAATATTTCCGAACTTAATGACATTTTCTCAATCTGATCCTGTTCCTGTAAATTGTCTTGCTCAGATAAGCTGATCAATTGAACTCAAGTAAGTAGCTGCAGAAAACAGAAAATGAGTAGGTAAATACATTACTTAGGTGCTAGATTAAAAGAAAGTGTGAGAGCATTGGTAAGGACTAGTGATCAAGGTAAAGGTTATTAGAAAATTGCAAGTATTTGTTCATAAACATGGGTTGCATGGCTGTTACTTTTAACATGTCCAGAGTACAAGTAGGAAATAATAAAAACAATCAGTGTAGGACTGCATTACAAGTACCTTTGCCCATAATAGACCTCGATTCCTCTTATGGGCCTTTTAGTGTATTATACACTTGAAAAATGTTAACATTCTCCTGTGGACCAACTATGACTACTTTATTTGTACCATCTGATAGTGCCAAACTTCCGTTGGCATCTAGCCTTAGGACCCCTGATGTATCAAGTACTGGAGTTTCTCTGTTAGCAACCCATACTACTGTCCTTTTTACTATTTTGGTGTACCAAATACCCAAGTATCGCTTGTCAGAACTACCAAAACCAAAAAACCCTAGAGTGAATACACCACCAGCTGATTCAATGATTCTCTGTCCATCTCTAAAGGTCTGATTCACAGTTATTATGTCAAGGGTCTGTCCATATATACCAACAATTTAGTACATGTATTAGACTTTAACTTTCGTTGTTAATATTTCCTACTGGTGAACTTAAGAGTATCGTGATGAGGTTGGACCACCTATATTTTGCTCTTTGGCTTCTACAGCCTCTCGCATGGATAAAAGACTAACTTAAAAACCCTTTCAATGAGATAAAAAATATTATCTAAGAAATTTTGAAGGTAGACAGTAGACTCAGTTTGGTGACGTCTCAACCAAATTGAGGAATCTCTCTTTGTGGATCAAAAATGTGAATCACATGCCCAAGTTTGGTATATATTCATCATGTCAACGAAAACCTGATGATCCCGTTGTTTTGTATGTTGTGGACTATGATACTTGGTTTATTTCTTAGGTGGATGTTCAGATATCATCACAATAATAATACATGCTTAATTTGGTATGTACTATCTTAATATTACACGTCAAGTTCAAGTTTCTAGAACTTGAATTCTCATTTACAATTAAAGTTTATGTAACTTCAGTTGTCATTTACATAATTTTCATAATTTTTCTGCAGGAAAATATACAAGAAAAGCCGTCTGGAACTGATTTTGATGTATATCATCCAGGATCTCGGTTACGCACTTCTTTTGACCCAGATAAATCAGGAGATAAATCAGGATCTGATGGTAGCAATGTATTTGAATCAGTTTGAACTTTGAAGACAACCAGAATCGTACTTTTGTTATGTGTTGCTTTATATCCCTTAGGTTTGATGTTGTCACATCACATGTACTCTTGTTATGATTACCCTATTGTTGACAAGTTTCAGTTTCAAGTATCGTTAAATAATCTAAATAAAATTTTCCTCCAATAACAATTTTATTTCTTCGCAAAAGTATCATGTCGTACTAGCTGATTGTTTTAGTCCGAGCCTTAACTATTTTAATTTATATTTGCATAAGATGATGTCTGTCTTTTGCTTTCTGCTGATCCTGGAATGGGAATTAAGTTAGTGTATAACTACTGCTGATGTAAAGTCGGAGTTTGCTATAACGTTAGTTCGACCGAGTAAGATTCTAAAAAATTAGACCCTTGCAAAACTGTGAATGAAAGCAATGGATAAACAACCCCTGTCATGGACAGACCTTGTTGGTATATATAGACAGACACTGTACTAAAGGTTTGAGCTTGTTGGTATATATGGACAGACACTGTACTAAATTGATAATATTATATATTTAGTATAAAAGCACTGACTTTTTATTTTGCAGAGGACCAAAAATGTATCTCCGTACTTCTTTCAAAGCCAATATGCAATGGTGGAAGTACTTGGTTAAAGGTGATCCGGAAGTAGACACTCAAAAGGTAGAGCCTGAGAGCAGTAAGCTATCTGATCTAGATGGAGAAACCCGATCAACTGTGGAGAAGATGATGGTAAAGTACCAACATATATCTTTGCTAAAGTAATATCAACTGTGTTTTCTAACTAATATGACTCGTATTGTTGGTTTGTAGTTTGACCAGCGCCAAAAATAAATGGGGCTTCCGACGAGTGATGATATGCAAAAGCAGGACATGCTGAAGAAATTTATGGAGCAGGTGACTTCTTCTCTTCATGAGTTTTCCTTTGCTTCAGAAAATGGTCCTCATTAATTTTATGATGTTGAACAGCCATCACGTTAATCTGCATACTCCTAAACAAGCTTATATACTTTGAGAGTTCATTTTTGATGTGTCCATTACTTGGAATCTGCTGCCCCGAGGAAAATTAATTTTTTTAAAACTTACTACAGATGCTTCGATGCATATTCTGCAAAATTTAAAAGTCAATGAATGTATGTTAGTTACAATTTAATTGTTTAAATAAGATATTTTCTTGAGAATTTCATGAAAAGAAATTTAAATATTGTATTTGGGAAGGAGTGGAAGCATCAATATGAGGTGAGGATTCTTAAGGTTGTACAGGGTCATATTATGTTACTAAATATTAAGTGTGTTCTTTTATGCAATTTTATACACTTTTTCCTTAAAGTACAGCTGTATATAGTAACCTGGGCTGATTCAATTTTCAGGGTCTTCAACACATTAGGCCAAATCGCATTTGCATTTGCAGGGCATGCTGTGACACTGGAAATTCAGACCACAATTTCATCTACTCCAGAGAAGCCCTCCAGAATTCAGCCAACTTTCTATGTTTTGATTACATGTTGCCGGATATTATAACTAGTGCACAATTACATGTTGTACTTGATATTTGGATACTTGTTGATGAATCTATAGACAATTTGTTATTATGTAATAATTGGTTTTGGAAATTTTTGGTTTGGCAAATTTTTGGCATCAGTACAAAATTGATGTCTATCAAGGCTTAATATATCAGTTTAAGTAGTACATAAACATCAGTTTATAAAAAAAATTGATGTTAAATACCACAACAGACAAAGGCATAAGAATACAGAACTGGTGTTAAAGAGAACTTTAGACAACGTTTGGTTAAAAAAAATGATGTTATTAATTCATATAGACATCAGTTCAATGACTATAGAAATCAGTCCTCAGATAGGAACCGATGTTAAAGGTTCAATTCACATCGGTTTTGCTTGAAAATCGATGTTATCGGTATTAGTAACATCAGTTTAATGGGAAAAATGAAACATTTTGCTTATGTAGCATATGTTTAAATTGATAAAAATATCATATTATATTAATATATCAATAATAGATGTGTATAAAAAATTTAACATCAAGATATAGATATCGGTTTCATACAAAAAATTGATGTTATATGTCCTCTTTCACATCAGTTTAAAAGCGATGTTAAATGGGGGGGTCTTTAACATCACCCACAAAGACATCAGATTTTTTCATTCATAGACATCGGTTTTTAGCCGATGTCTATTGACGTTTTTCTAGTAGTGGTCTTTCCCTCATTTCTGGCTTCAACTTTTTCACTGTCAGCTACAAGTGCAACTGATCCTCCTTTTCTCTTTCCCTTTTCCAACAGCTCATCTTGCTCCATCTCAAGTTCATAAGTCTTCAAAATTCCATATAATCTTTCAAGTGTGAAGTCCTTATAATCTTGAGAATTTCTTAGAGAAACAGTCATAGGCTTCCATTCCTTTGGTAGAGACCTTAGAAATTTTAGATTGGAGTCCTTGACTTGGTACATTCTCCCATACAGCTTTAATCCATTCAATAGTTTCTGAAATCTGTTGAATGTATCATTCAATGATTCTCCTTCTTCAAAGTGGAAATATTCATATTGTTGAGAAGCTGCATTTTGTTTTCTCTAACTTGCTCCGTGCCTTCACAGATAAGCTGCACAGTATACCAAATTTCCTTAGCAGTTTGGCTATTGATGACATTGTCAAACATATCTTGATCCAGGCCATTAAACAAAATGTTCATGGCTTTCTTGTCCTTGTGGACCTCTTCAATATCTTCAACAGTCCATTCTGCCTTTGGCTTGGGAATAGACTGTCCAATAGCAACTGTAGCAGTAGCAGCTGTGGCCACCTTGTGTGGGATGTGAGGACCATTCTCAATGCAGTTGATGTAGCTTTCATCTTGAGAGAGAAGATGTAAATGCATCTTCACCTTCCAGTGATGATAGTTATCTTTTTCCAGGATTGGAATCTTTATACCAATGTCCTTCTTACTCATGATGTTAGCAGAATAGATCTTTAAACTCTCTGTATGTTAAGAGCTTGCTCTGATACCAATTGTTATTCCCAGTGGACTAACAATGAGATTTACAGAAGGGGGGTTGAATGTAAATCTCAAAACTTTTTCAAGTTTTGAGCAGTTTATAAGACTAAGTGTTTGAGTGATCAAATGTGTGTGAATTGCTTGGAGCTGATGCAGACAGATATATATTCAAACACAAATGTAATGAACACAAAGAACTTAAAAACTTTTCTGGTGGATTTGTTGTTCCACCAGAGATGTGTTATTTCAGAAAATATGTGATTCAAAATTAAATCACAGCTGCTTCCTAGTACAAACTAGATGATTTTCTCTCTTGATATTTCTAAACAGCTCAGGGAAAATTCATATCTAATTACTAGCTACTACTTGGTTTATATATCACCAAGTTTACAAGTTAAGACAAAGATAAAGTACAATAAGACAATAGTTCTCCACTTGTTTCTGTTCCAATTTTATCCAGTGTAATATGGAATTATCTGTTGACTTTCCATTTTGAACCAGACTAAAAACGGCTGCTTTTTCTGCTGTTCTAGAAATAGGCTACCACATCTCTGTCAATCCATGTGCCTCTGTCAGCTTTGTTAACTGTCACTATCAACTGCTATGAGACTGAGCATCCATTGAAGCTTTCATCTGTTGATGGCTTTATCCGTTGATGGTCTAGCAGTTGAAGCTTTATCCGTTGAAGCACTTATCCGTTGAAGCACTTATCCGTTGAAGCACTTATCCGTTGATGCACTTATCCGTTGAAGCGTTAGAGACATCCGTTGAAGCTTAGTTTCTTATCCGTTGAAGGTCTTCAATATCAGTTGATACTTCTTCACTTATACAAAATTACAAGGCATGAAATATTTACAATGAGCCCTCCTACTTGTACATCCATTAGTAGTCAACATGACTGATTATCTCCTAACAACATCTAAGAATTACAGCTTGAAACCAGAGAGTGAGATGTGCTACTATACCAAACTTATTGCTAAGTGAGGCTACTCCTTCAACGGATAGCCAAGATGGTCTTATCCGTTGAGGCTACAAACACTAGATTTCTACTTAAGTGTTTTGCTGAACTTATCATCAAACTAATACACATATTCCTAACAATTAGCAAAGCAATTGCAAGAACTTCTCGACAAAGGAATCATAAGGCTAAGTGTATCCCCATGGGGCGCACCAATATTGTTGTGAGAAAGAAGGACGGTAGCATGCGACTATGTATTGATTATCGTGAGATGAACAAGTTAACTATCAAGAATAAATATCCTTTGCCTCGCATCGACGACTTATTTGATCAACTGAAAGGAGCAGCATGGTTTTCAAAAATCGACTTACGATCAGGTTATCATCAGTTAAAGATCAAGGCAGAGGATATTCCAAATACCGCGTTCAGACACTACTAGAAATATGGGATCAAACATCGGCTCAGAACCGATGTTAAAAAAAATCTGAACCGATGTCTTCGCGTGTGATGTTAAATGTCATCAGCCTTTGACATCGGTTAACAGCCGATGTCTATTACAGTGCTATACATCGGTTTTAAGATTAAATGTGATGTCTTTGCAACAAATTTCAACTTATATTACAATATTTCTAGGTGAATATAGGTATATTATGAGGTATTTATCCATTAAAATATGAAACCTACACGCTATAAAAGCCATTTATGAAAATTCTTTCGAACAAACCGATGTGAAATTACAGATCGGACATCGGTTAGATTAGTTGACCGATGTGAAATGTTTGATCAGACATCGGTTAAATTAGCCCCCCGATGTGAAATAATTGATAAGACATGGTTGTTCTTCACGAAACCGATGTTAAATCTTTTTGTTTAACATCGGCCAATTTCTCTAACCGATGTTATTTGACTTAAAATACATTAATTTTTTTTAGAACCGATGTCAAATGACTATTTCACATCGGTTTTTTTAGTTCTTTTTTGTTTAATATTATTTTATATGATGTCTTTTGTATATTTTTTACATCAATTTACATGTACCATTGTGATGTTAATGTTCTGTAAATTGCATGTCATCCTGGTACTATTTACAGCCACGGGGAACCAAAATAATGCAACATCCCAACAAAAAAACATCCAAACAGAAATATAAATATACTCATACAATTATAAGTCTAATACAAAAATATTACCCATACCATACTATACGTACATTTTAAATAAAATACAAGCATTCCATTAGCCAACTCATACTACACTAATTTTTAAGTACCCTATTCTTAAATTCCGACAACTCCATCCAATTTAGCCAATCAACCCAATTCTGACAAACTAAAGAAGAGTCTGACTTCTGCATGATCAAACCAAAAAGCAGCAAATCAACCATGCCGGATGATGATAACTAAATCAGTGACTGATAGACCTTGATACATGAACTTAGAAATCATAGACAGAAGGCCTGTGTAAATTCATGTTGAATCAATTACCTGCCCTACGTCAGAAGAAACATCTGATAGGTGGATATTAGTGTCATTTACTTGTCCATTTGATCCGATAGCTTTAACCCTCTGATTTTTTCCTCTGAAAATATTAAAGACAAACGTTTAAGTGAGGTTGTAGCTGCAACTGACTCAACAGTGGAGAGAAATTTATTACCTAGACAATAAATTTTGGCTTTTTTATTTTACAAGTGAGCTTCCTTTACTAGGCCCATTAGCTATTACTGAAAAAAAGAACAAAACTTCTCTTTTAAAGTTGTGAAGAGTTGCATCATAAGCCTCATATACCTTCATTTTAGCATTAAAGGAAAATTAGCAGATAATGTGAGTTGCATTACAGCAGGACAACTATTGAACCTAACCCAGCGCTGAAATCGGGTGTGGGTAATGACGAGTTTAAAGTAGTTCAAGATGCACTATGAACATGTAAATGCATCCGCACAGCTTAAATTCATGAAAGAGTTTAAAATTATTTTTCTTAACAGACAAGGCATGCTTATATTATATACTATGACATAAAGTGAGAGCCTTTATATTTTACCTGCTCTCCTTTCCTATAGCTATTTTTAGCATTGAAGTAATATGATCCCATATCTTTTTCATACCCGCCATCTGTCAATCGCACTGAGTCATCACTGTGCTCACTAACTGGTTTGTACTATAACTACTTATTAAGGTTTCACTAGTAATTCATAAATTGATAGTTAGCAGATAGAAGCGAACCTGCAATGCTTGTGTTTCAAGTGGACTAAAACTTGCCAATATGTCATAACTTCATGGAAAATGTTGTAGATAAGGAAACCACATGGAATTCCTCCCTCTACTGATTTCATGCAATAATGCAATAATCAGTATCTGCACTAAACAATATGTAGCCTGAAGGAAAAGGAAATTACTATAAGATACCAAACAAAGTGAAAATAGGATTAAAACTGCTTGATAACAAAGTTCAAGATCTAAGGAGCGCAATTCACTGCGAATCAGATATGGAAGTTAACCCAACATGGAAGATAACTTGCAAAAATACTACAGTGAACTTAAACAATATTCTAACCATCACTTTCGAACAGTCATTATGCCCTTTTAAAAAATAAGAAACATATGCGGTATGTCATCACACTGACTCTTCAGTCTTTACACTAATAATCATATTAGCATTGGAGCTCAGTGCCAATGTTAAAGATGAACAAAACCGGCTCTCTAGAAATGATTGAACCACGAATTGCTTGTTTAATGGACCTGAATTGGTGTTTTAATTTTGATGCCTACATTTGGTGAATCTCAAACTCTTTTTTTATAAATTAGTGTTCCATATTTTTTTTGTGATGTAGGAGGGTCGGGAAAGTCTTGTTGTGGCCAAATATATAAAACAATTTGTTCAGGATGATTATTTTACTGTCAAAACTGTAATATTAGACAATGCCTTTGAAGTCTATGATCATATGCATTCAAAAACGTTTATCCAGAAAGTATGAGTTTTATAACCGAATTCAAAATATAAAAGATTATACAAAATTGCGTTAGAGGTTGTAAAGAGTACCTAGATAGTCAGGTACTCGGGTTCCATTTAGTTCTGCACTTGTCTTACTGGGATGATTGCTTCTCATAGTAGTGCATATCATAAATAGAATCCCCACTTTTTATTGCAAAACAGATGTCTACATGAAGTGCCACTGAAACAAGTCTCCGATAATCACATTAACGTGTTTGACTTCCTGTCAGTTGTAACCAATCCTGTAAAAAATCACAGATAAGCTTCCTGCAAATGGCATTCTCAAACAGTAAATAAATTATGTGTAGCCTTTAGTGCAATAGTTTAAACATTGAGCCTATCTGTTGCAACTAATCCTGTTAAAGATGGCAGATAAGCTTCATGCATCTGGCTCAACCGATAAATTATACGGAGCTTAGTGCATTGGTCTGAAGATTAAGCCTATCAGTTTTTCCGCTTAGAGCTTATATTAGAGGGAAGAGCAATTGATGTATGTCATTTTCATGAGTACCGTAAAATCTAGTGTTAGTTATGTTAATATGATTGTTAGTGTAAAATCTAGCATCTGTTATTTAGTTTAATTAGTTGAAGTATATTGGATCCAAGTAATTTGAAGATTGAGCCTATATGTTGCAACTAATCCTGTTAAAGATGGCAGATAAGCTTCCTGCATCTGGCTCAACCGATAAATTATATGATGCTCAGTGCATTGGTCTGAAGATTAAGCCTATCAGTTTTTCCGCTTAGAGCATATATTAGAGGGAAGAGCAATTGATGTATTTCATTTTCATGAGTACCAGAAAATCTAGTGTTAGTTATGTTAATAAGATTGTTAGTGTAAAATCTAGCATCTGTTATTTAGTTTAATTAGTTGAAGTATATAGAATCCAAGTAGTTTGAAGATTGAGCCTATCTGTTGCAACTAATCCTGTTAAAGATGGCAGATAAGCTTCCTGCATCTGGTTCAACCGATAAATTATATGGAGCTCAGTGCATTGGTCTGAAGATTAAGCCTATCAGTTTTTCCACTTAGAGCTTATATTAGAGGGAAGAGCAATTGATGTATTTCATTTTCATGAGTACCGGAAAATCTAGTGTTAGTTATGTTAATATGATTGTTAGTGTAAAAACTAGCATCTGTTATTTAGTTTAATTACTTGAAGTATATAGAATCCAAGTAAAGTTTATGATAACAAGTTTACAATATTATAATAATGCTTACAACATTATTTTTGTTTGATTGTCATCAACTCATTGTTGACCAATAGCTGACCATTTTAAGTTAGATTGCTTAATTCAACATTTTTCTTTGTTTTTCTTCTTGATACTTGCTTAACACCTTACAATGTGACGCCTCCACACCCATCAGTCCCATTATTTAATTGAAGGCTAGGCACGTCTTCAATGCTATATTTTTAGATAGATTATTCATTATTCTACTGCAGAAAATCAAAATCTAAAACAAAATTTGCATACTGAAAACAAAAAAGATGATGCTGTAATGCTAGATCTTCTCATAAATAATTATATAGGTGCTCTTGACAACAAACAAACTAGCCACACAGAGACTTACAGATAACCAGGTAGCAAGTACGCCAAACAGTTTATTCAAGAACTACTGCTACAGGTCCATTTACTTCTTCCTGTAAAACATACATATTATAATATAGTCATGTATCAGGATTACCTAGCAACGGAATGAGCAGTGTCAAATCCACCTAACATTCAAACACACATTAGTGTCTTCTATAAATAGAAAACTAACAATGAAAATTAAAATCGGCTTGCCTCTTTCTTTTCTAATGGTTTTTCAATGTTGTACCTTCATACACCACTTCACAATACCACTGTAAATCTAAAAGAACCAACAGAACTTGAAGAAGATCCATGTCTTTGTATCCTTCTTTATTTTCTTAACACCTAAACTTAATAGCAGAAAATAATTGAATAAACAAAACTGAACATACAAATATATATACACCGACAAATATATAATACACAATGGATGTAAATAAAGCCAAAAAGAGAGATATCTTACCGATTGAAGGTTGGTTTCAAGCTCCAAAGCTTCAGATCTATAAACAAAAGCTTCATTAAAATAAAAATGTAATATTTTCATTACAAATTTAAAATTTACATACATAATCAAACCAAATATTTGCTTTCTCGGCTCGATTTTAAGCTACTAAATTAAATAAGGCCACCAATTTCTAGCCCGATTTGTAACAGAAAACTGTTTCCTTTTCTTCAAACATCGTCAATCGCTTTCACCCTGGCCAGAATTTAACCTTCACCAATCGATTTTACATAAATCGAAGCTTCCACCAAGATCTTGATTCAGTGATTTCGTATTAGGTTTAAATTGGGTTTTACAAGAAAGGTGCGGTAAGAAAGGATATAGAGAGAGACAGAAATAGGAAGAGGGGGAGAGAGAGAGAGAGAGAGGAGAGCTAAAGGAGATGAAGTTTGATATTTGAGAGAGAGAATCAGGATTTTTTAGATAGAGTGGAAGTTTGAGAGAGAATTGCAATTGTGGTCTGAGAGGGAGAGAGAGCCGCGAGTTTGAGAGAGAGAGAGCCCTGATGTGTGAGTCGAGGTTTGGGGGAGAGAGGGAGAGAGATAAAGATGGATATAGATATAGAGATAGAGATGTATGGGTGTGCGTATAGAGGGGGAAGGGGGAAATAATTTTTTAACTTTTTTTTTACGGGGGAAAATTTGGGTACTCAGTGGGGGAACTCAAATATTTATTTAGTCAATTTTTTAGAAATGGTTATAGACAACTATTAGCATAAATAACCGATGTTAAAGTGAAAAACATTAATTTGTTATTATTTTAAAATTGAACATAGACAACGGTTATTATGTAAAACCGATGTTAAACAGGATTTTAACATCATTTTTTTTAAAATCGATGTTAAACAGGTTTTTGACATCTGGTGCATTACATACCGATGTCTAAGAACCGATGTCGTATCTACTATTTTTAGTAGTGAGAACGAGGTATGAACACTATGAATTTCTCGTGATGGCTTTTGGCCCAACGAATGCACCTGCAGCATTTATGGATTTGATGAATCGAGTATTCAAGAAGTACCTGGATAAGTTTATCATTGTATTTATTGATGGCATCTTGATTTATTCGAAAATGGAAGAAGAACATGCAGCATACTTAAGAACGACATTGGAGACATTACGAAAGGAACGGCTCTACGTGAAATTTTTGAAATGTGAATTTTGGTTGAAGGAAGTGCAATTTTTAGGACACATCATTAGTATTGAAGGAATTCAAGTGGATCCAGCTAAGATTGAAGCTATTTTAAATTGGGAAAGACCAAAGGCTCCAACGGAAGTTCGAAGTTTCTTGGGATTAGCCGGTTACTACAAAAGATTTGTTAAGGATTTTACAAAGATAGCCACCCCATTGACGAAGTTGACATGAAAGAATGAAAAGTTTGAATGGAACGAGAAATGCGAAGTAAGTTTCCAGGAATTGAAGAATCGATTGATAACCGCACTTGTGCTTGTTTTACCAGATGATCAAGGAGATTTTGTCATATACAACGACACTTCTTATCGTGGACTAGGATGTGTTTTGACGCAACATGGCAATGTGATCGCATATGCTTCTAGACAACTAAAGCCGCATGAACAAAAATATCCGACGCACGATCTCGAACTAGCAGCAATCGTATTCATACTAAAGCTCAGGAGACACTATATATACGGTGAAAGATGTGAGATTTACACGGACCATAAAACCTTGAAGTATATTTTCACACAGAAGGAACTCAACATGCGACAGCGACATTGGCTAGAGTTAATCAAGGATTACGATGTTTCAATCAATTATCATCCAGGAAAGGCCAATGTAGTAGCAGATGCATTAAGTCGAAAGGAACGATTGAATCTGTTAACATCTTCATAGGACTCAATCAAGGAATTCGATAAACTGGAGATTGAAGTTTGTGTTCCAGAAGATTCTATTGAAATGATTTACGCCATGAACTTTCAGCCAGAATTGTTGGAGAAGATAAGGTGTCAAGAAGAAGTAATGGATCAGGAAATTAACAATTTGACAGGAGAAGAGATTACCATTCAGAAGGATGCCAAAGGAATTTTTCGAGTTGCTTCAAGAATCTGGATACCTAACGTACCGGAATTGAAAGCAGAAATTTTGCAAGACGCTCATAGTTCAAGATATTCGATTCATCCCGGAAGCACAAAGATGTATAGAGACCTGAAGGAAAACTTTTGGTGGCCAAATATGAAGAAAGAAATGTGGAATGGGTTAGCAAGTGTTATACGTGCCAAAGAGTGAAAGCTGAACATCAACGCCCGAGCGGACTATTACAACCACTAGATATTCCAGAATGGAAATGGGAGCACTTAGCTATGGATTTTGTAGTGGGACTTCCAAGGACGAAAGCAAATCATGGTGCAATTTGGGTCATCATTGATCGATTAACGAAGTCAGCACTTTTTCTTCTGATCAACGAAAGGTTTTCACTGGACAAGTTAGTGCACTTATATCTCAAGGAAATCGTAATGCGTCATGGAGTACCCGTATCTATTGTATCGGATCGAGATCCCCGTTTCAATTCAAGATTTTGGAGACAATTCCAAGAATGTCTAGGAACCAAGTTGAACATGAGTACTGCTTATCATCCACAAACAGACGGGCAAAGTGAAAGAACTATTCAGACAATTAAAGATATGTTACGAGTGTGTGCAATAGACTTTGAAGGCAATTGGGAAGAGCACTTACCGCTAGTGGAATTTTCTTATAACAACAGCTATCAAGTAAGTATTGGGATGCCACCTTATGAAGCTTTATATGCGAGAAAATGCAGATCACCTACATGTTGGGATGAAATTGGAGAACGCAAGATTCTAGGTCCAGAACTGATTCAGCAAACCAAGGAAAAAGTAGAACTTATCCAAAAGCGACTTGAAGCAGCGCAGAATCGACAACGTCAATATACAGATCAATCCAGAAAAGATGTGGACTATCAAGAAGGGGAACATGTATTACTAAAGGTATCGCCATGGAAGGGATTAACTAGGTTTGGCAACAAAGGCAAATTGAAACCTCGCTACATTGGACCATTTGAAATTTTGAAGAAAGTTGGGAAGGTTGCGTACGAGTTAGCTTTACCACCCCATATCCAGCATATTCATAACGTATTTCATGTATCCATGCTTAAGAAGTACAATCCTGATACAAGGCATGTAATAGAATATGAGCCAATAGATATTCAGGAAGATTTGTCGTATGTAGAGCAGCCGATAAGAATTCTAGATCGGCAAGAGAGGGTATTAAGGAATAAGTCTGTACCATTAGTGAGAGTTTTTTTGGAGAAACCCAGTGGTTGAGGAATCAACCTGGGAGCTCGAGAGTGATATGTTAGAAAAGTATCCTCAGTTATTTATATATTGTGATTCTGAGGACTTTATCCTGTTAAGGGGGGAGAATGTAACGACCGAGAAATTACGCTTGTATTATATTATAACAAAGATAAATTATGTGTATTATTATGTGATTAAATGTGTGGAGTCGTAAAATCCTAATTGTTATGTGCTACGTGTTGTCTGTTTTGATCCGAACGTGTTTTGGATATTTATTGAGTGTTTTATCGTAAGTTATATATTTTTATATCAAAACCCGTACAGCTCAAACAGTGTTTTAAAAGCCCGTATTTCAAACAAAATTATTGGCCCTATTTTTCCAAAAACAACCTATACTATATCGCTATTGTGAACCCGTAGACGTTTTACAAATTTACCTTTTTCGCGAAAAATGACTTTTCCGGACCCCTTCGGGTACCAAAAACCCCACAAAAATCACATTTTTATTTTTATATGATCATGAAAATATCATACATCATTTTTCTTTGTATTTTTGTAATATTCATAATTTTTGGGAATTTTTAGCATTTATTTTGTATTTATTAAATATTTAAAAATTCATAATTAATACCCAAAAATTATAAAAATTGGGGACAAATATTTTTATTAGATGTGTAATTAGCCCCTTAATTTTATTTAGGGGTATTATTTTCCATAATATAAATAGCCTAATTTTTATTAATTAATTAGTTATTTAATCATAAAAATTCAGAAAATCAAGAACTAGGGTTTGTTGGTGAAGAACAGGGCAGAGAATCAAACCGGATTTTGAAGGTGATTCTGTTAACCAAAACGAACATGTAAGTAGTCAAATTGAAGCTAGTGATTCATAGTTTTATGATTATGTAATCGTTTTTGTTGTTGAATTGCTCGATTTTAATTTCGTATTTTCGGGTTTAGTATTCGAATTCGGGTTGCTTGATGTGTTGTTTGTTTGATGATTTCGTTGTCATAAGCTTGTAGATCGTCGAATTTAGGATCGAACGACACCGGTTTCGTAGGATTTGGTGTTGGTTTCGAGCTTGCCGGAAACGGCGCCGTCACCGTCGTGTTCCTGGGTTTCCGACGTCGAGGACGATGAAAGAAGGAGGAAGGTGGGGAAGCAGTTGTGGTTGATTGTGGAACGAAACTCGTGGAGGAAACATGACCAAGACGTTGTGATTTAATCGATTGCACTCGCCGGAAATTTCCCCGCCGACGTCGGGTTCTGTCCAAGCAGCCGACGTGTTCTTCGCGACCCGGGTTCGACCCCCAAAACCTGAAAACCAATTACCTGATTGTGTTTTTGAATTATTAATTATTTATTTATATTTTACTAAATCAAAATTAGTTTTTATAAATCCTAAAAATCAATTAAAAATCATTTTTAAATTCTTAAATTTTTTATAATTAATTTCTAAATTATTTTATTAATTTAGAAATTCGAATTTAATTATTTTTTTAATTATTTAATTATTTATCTAGTTATTTATTTATTTATCTATTACTTAATAATTAGGTAGTTAATTAATAAATAAGGATTAAAAATGATTGTATAATATGAATAATAATTCGTTAATTAGTTGAATATTGCGAGTAACTCAAATCTATACGAGTATGGATTCGTTAATCAGAATTATTATTCGAGCGATAATTTATTTATTCGAAGAGTGTCGTAATTATTATTCGTATCGAATAATTAAATACAGATAATTAATTAATTAATTAATCGTATAAGTTATAATCATAATAATAATAGTTCGATAATTATACGAGGAATGCGAGTAGCTCGCATTTATACGAGTAGTTAATCGTTGAGTTAGATTATAGTGCGAATAATAATTATTTATCCGATAAATAGCTATAAGTTAATTATATCGATTGATTATTTGTAAATAATCGATCTAATCGAGTAAGTAATAATAATTTATAAATAATTGTAATAATTGTAGTTAATCCAAATAATTAAGGATTAATTATTTTAAAATACAATAATTATTAATTAATTATTTAAAAATATAATTAAGAATTATTTAATTATAATTAATATTTATAATTAATTATTAATTAATTAAATCTTGTTTAATTCATAGTAATTAAACCGTTAGTCCGATTTGAGTGAGTCGGCGGCTGTACTAGGGTTCCCTCGTCGATCTAGGCATAGGTAGCAATCCATTCTATAATTATTCCCATTACCTCTCGTGGTAAACCGATCCCACAAAGAAAAGAATTGTACAGTACGAAATAACATAAAAACAACTAGACTCAGAAAAATGAAACAAATCCAATAAAAATAATTGTAAGTCATAATTTCTTCCGAAATAGAGTCGTATTGTGATAGTTAATTGTTTATATGCCCTAATAGGGGTAGAATCGAGTCAAATAAATTCCGAAAAATTATAATATAATCAAATAGGGTTAGTTAATTCAGGTATGAGTCTAGTATCGAATCTAAAAATATTTATAAGTCCAAAAATCAATTATGTGCTTTATGTGCTATGTGCTTTACGTGGTTATGTGAACCTTTTGTGCTATATAATTATGTGTGTATATATGCGAGTCGGATAGAAACGCATGGGTAGATTATTAGGGTTACGTAGTATAAATTCGAGATACGCGTATATAGTAAGTTATCTAAACGACTATCTTTCTATGATTGATTCAGTATCAGTAAGGTAGATCAAGCAGGTGACCAAAGGCGGTGAATTGAACCAGGTTAAGTACGCGTAAGGCAAGTTTTTCCCCTATTCTAACTCTAGAATAGTGAATTATTCCCCAATTTCCATATCAGTTACACTTTGATAATTATTGTTCATATACACTGTTACACAATTATTGATTCTTGTTTATATTTTATTTCGATTCTTGATTTCTCCCAATTTATTGAATTCCCTACTCATATTCCAATACTTTTACCCTTGTTACATATATTCTGATATATCCTGATGTTAGGGATACATCAAAAGTATTATGATTGTTCTGGATGTTAAACTTTGGACTGGATGGTTACGATACGGGCTGGGTTTTACCCAGACCTTTAATTAATAGGCCATAGTTGCCTGAGTACTCCTTATATTGGTTGGGTCTATGCAGTTGGGTATAGATCCGCACTGTATCCTGACTGATCAGCAGGTTATAGTGCATATATTGGTTCTTGTTTCCAGTCTTGTTCATTTGGCACTCGCCAGTGTTGGCAAATTATTATTCTATACAGATACAAATGGTTGTTAAAACCATCAGAATATCGATTAATTTATTCTTTTCTCTTTATAATATAAATATTGTTACAGGCTTGTTGAGCAATTTTGGCTCATCCCCTTTTATTGTTATTCCTATTGTTTTACAGTTAAGGTAGAGAATGAAACCCATCAGAACCCTCATAGTCAAGAAGCAAATCAAGCAGCAGGACCCTCTTATACCAAGAATGTTCATCCCTATCCCAGAAGAGAGCTTTGAGTTACCAGATCAGGTGTAACAGGATAAGTAGTAATGTTGGTTTGAATAAAAATTGTGTGATGAGAATGTAGATAGAATATAGTTTTGTAATAAAGAGAGTTCTTGAGACAAATTGTTTTTATTTGGGTTTGTAATAAAGTTAGTGTGTCGTTATTGTTTTCAACACTTAACCTTAAAAGATCCTGAGTAGCAGTAGTTCGGGGTAATTATTATATTTATATTCCACTTGTGCAGGTTTAGTTTGTAGTTAATGTTAATAATGCCCCAAATCTATACCCCGGATTTGGAGGGTGTTATAGTGAGTCACGACTGCTTATCAGGATTTATGCCGTTGTCATAGTATTTTTCCAGTAATCAGAGATTGTGAAAAATCACCACAAAAATTTATTTCCTTTTCTAATGCATATTAATTAATACCAGCAATGCACTTGGGTCATCCCTTCCACATAGTTACTCTAGATCTCAAAGGAGTACCTGACTTTTTTTTTCTTTTTTTTTCTTTTCTTTTGATAAGTGAGGCTTATCAGCATTTAGTTCATCCTTAAGATTTAATGACATCAGAATCTAACAGATTTGAAGCAATAATCTAGTTTGTGACTTAGTAATAAGATACACAAAGTAAACTTGACTAAGCTGAAAATCAGAATTTGCTTGTGTTAACGAGTTTCCACATAAACAACTAATTCAAATATGGGATTTCTAGTATATTAAAGATAACTAGGTCAGCATCTAGCACAGTTATCCTCATTGGATTGAATAGTCACAGAACATTCAAAACACTATTAGAGTTTAAAGATCCACATCAGATGACAATCAGCATTTAATGAATTTCGATTTTAAGCACATATTATATGAAAATAAAATAATCTGTAAACACTGATCATAAAGTTTGATGCATGAGAACAAAAACTAAGCAGATTTAGAGAAAGAACCTGAAGCCATTCCAAGTTCATTTACCAGTCATGTAAAAGTAGCTTCACATAGTGATTTTGTGAAGATATCTGCTAGTTGTTGATCTGTTAGAATAAAGTGTAATTCCACTGTACATTCCATCATATCTTCCCTTATGAAATGGTACCTAATGTTGATGTGCTTTGTCATTGAGTGTTGAACTGGACTACCTGTCATAGCAATAGCACTTTGATTATCACAGTAAATAGGGATTTTAGAAAATTCTAACCCATAATCCAGTAACTGATTCTTCATCCAAAGAATCTTTGCACAACAGCTTCTTGCAGCAATATATTCTACTTCTGCAGTTGATGTGGAAATTGACTTTTGTTTCTTGCTAAACCAAGAAACCAATCTGCCTCCAAGAAATTGGCAGCTTCCACTAGTGTTTTTCCTGTCTATTTTGCATCCTGTAAAATCTGCATTTGAGTAACCTAGGATACCACAATCCCAGATCAGTTGTACCATTAAGTTACTTGAAAATTCTTTTCACGACTATTAAGTGAAGTTCTCTTGGATCAGCCTGAAATCTTGCACAAAGACAGGTAGCATACATGATATCAGGTCTACTTACAGTTAAATATAGTAACGAGCCAGTCATACCTCTATAGTTAGTAATATCTACTGATGAACCAGTATCTTTATCTAACTTGGTTGCAGTGGCCATGGGAGTGGATGATGTTGAACTATCTTGCATTCCAAACTTCTTCAGTAAGTTTCTGGTGTACTTGGATTGATAGATAAAAGTACCTTCTTCATGTTGCTTGACTTGAAGGCCCAGAAATAACTAAGTTCTCCCATCATAATCATTTGATATCTTGACTGCATTAGCTTTGCAAACCTCTCACATAATTTTGCATTTGTAGAACCAAATATGATATCATCAACATATATTTATACCAAAAGTAAGTCCTTTCCATGGTTGAGGTAGAACAGTGTTTTATTAATTGTACCTCTGTGAAATCCACTTTCCAGAAGGAATTGAGCTAAAGTCTCATACCATGTTCTAGGAGCTTGCTTAAGGCCATAAAGTGCTTTATCAAGCCTGTAGACATGATTTGGAAATTTTGAATCTACAAAGCCTGGAGGTTGTTCATCATAGACCTCTTCTTCCAATTCTCCGTTAAGAAAAGCACTTTTCACATCCATTTGAAAGACTTTAAACTTTTTGTGAGCAGCATAAGCCAAAAAGATCCTTATGTCTTCTAATCTAGCAACTGGTGCAAATGTTTCATCATAATCAATACCCTCCTGTTGAGAGTAGCCTTTAGCAACCATCCTTGCTTTATTCCTTGTAATTATGCCATCACTATCAGTTTTGTTTCTGAACACCCATTTTGTGCCAACAACTGATCTGTTTTTTGGTCTTGGCACTAGGGTCCAGACTTTGTTTCTTTCAAATTCATTTAACTCTTCCTACATTACTTGCACCCAATCAGCATCTTGAAGAGCTTCTTCCACTTTCTTTGGTTCAGTCTGAGATAGAAAGGAATGATAGAAATATTCATTTGATGTTGCAGTTCTAGTTCTGACACCTGCTTCAGGATCTCCAATAATTAAGTCAGGTGTATGTGATTTGGTCCACTTCCTTGCAGATTGAAGTTGACTTCTAGAACTGGATCCTCCCCCATGATCCATGTTGTCTCCATCAGCATTTTCTGATGCTCCCCCTGTAGTTATACTCTCTGAGACTTCAGAGTTTGATTTGGATCATTCAGGATTTGAAGTATCAGAGCTTCCAGAATTATCAGAATTTAACTCATCATAACCAAATGAATCAGAGTTTGAAGAGCTAGTGTCAGGTTCTGATGCTTCTTTAGAGTCTTGAGATGTGGTAGGATCTTCAGCTTGCTCCCCCTGGACAGGTGCATTTTCCTTTGGAGTTATTACCACAGATTCAATGACATCAGTACTTACAGGATCAGGGTTTAAGTCATCAGAATTTACAGAATCAGAATTTAAGTCTTCATTTTCAAATCTCAGCTGATCGTGATCATTGAAATCTTCAAGTCCAGTAATCTTCTTATCATCAAAAGATACATTGATAGATTCCATGACAACCCTTATTCTTAAATTGTAGACTCCGAAGGCTTTTGTGGAAAGTGGATATCCAACAAAAATTCCTTCATCAGCTTTTAGATCAAATTTTGACAGCTGTTCAGGATGAGTCTTAAGAACAAAACACTTACATCCAAATACATGAAAGTATTTCAGATTTGGCTTCTTTTTCTTCACCATCTCATATGGTGTTTTTCCATGCTTGTTTATGAGTGTTGCATTCTGTGTAAAACAAGCAGTCTGCACAGCTTCAGCCCAAAAGTAGGTTGGCAGCTTTGCTTCATCAAGCATAGTTCGTGGAGCTTCAATGAGAGTCCTATTCTTTCTTTCTACAACTCCATTTTGCTGTGAAGTTCCAGTGCAGAAAATTCCTGTTTGATTCCATGCTCTTTGCAGAACTCTTCCATTATTGAATTCTTGAACTCAGTGCCATTATCACTTCTTATAATTTTAACAGAATCTTTGACCAACTTATCCAGCTGTCTGACATGATCAGTTAGAGTAAATGCAGTTTCATTCTTCTTGTGCAAGAAGTACACCCAGGTGTACCTTGTGAACTCATCCACTATAACCATAGCATATTTCTTCTTTGCAATAGACATGACATTGACTGGACCAAATAGATCAACATGCAGTAGGTGATAAGGCTCAAGAATTGATGACTCAGTTTTGCTCTTGAATTAAGATTTTCTTTGTTTTGCCTTTTGACATGAATCACAAAGGCCATCAGGAGCAAATACTGATTTTGGAAATCCTCTCACAAGATCTTTTTTTACAAGCTCATTTATGTTGTTGAAGTTTAAATGAGAGAGTCTTTTGTGCCAATTCCAGCTTTCTTCAATTGATGCTCTACTCAACAGACAAATTGCAGAATCATCAGTACTTGTTGCAAGTATGGCTTCATAAATGTTACCATGCATGTAACCTTTCAGAACCACTTTGCCTGTAGAATTGTTTACAACTTCACAGTGTTCTTCAAAGAAATCCACATGATAACCTCTGTCACAGATTTGACTCACACTCAGCAGATTGTGTTTAAGTCCTGAGACAAGAGCTACTGTTTCAATGATGACATTCCCAAGATTAATATCATCATATCCCAGAGTTTTTCCCATGTTGCCATCTCCACAAGAAACTTCTGGGCCAGCTTTCTCCACAAAGTCTAAGAACAGGGCTTTATTTCCAGCCATATGTCCTGAACATCCACTATCCAGTACTAGGATGTTTCTACTGTTGCCCTGCAATCACAAAGACCACTAATGGTTAGTTTTAAGGACCCAGACTTGCTTGGATCCTTTGGCCTTTTTAAGTTTGTTAGCATTTGCAGCGGATTTAATATCAGAGTTTATGCTAACATGCTGTTTATCAGAACTTATATCAGACTTTGCATCATATTTTACACTAGAAAGAATTAAAGCAATTTTCTTCAAAGAAGGTTTTATTTGATAATAATCATAGTATAAACTATGATATTCCTTACAAGTATAAATGGAATGCCATAAACTACCACAATGAAAACAAGGATTTTGTGGCTTAAACCTAACAGACTGACTCTTAACTCCTGACTTAGGAGGTAAAGAGTTTATATTCTTATTCTTCCTGCAAAAAGAAGCAAGATGGTTAGAGTTTCCATAATTATAACATTTCTTTCTAGGAGCATTAGGAACAGGCATATAGTTATTGCTTTTATTCACACCTTCATTTCCATTCCTATTTTTCCTAGTTGCCTTAACCTTGTTGACATTCCTTATTTCTTTCAGCTTATGCTTAAGCTGCTTCTTTGTCATTAAGCCTATGTTGACTTCAGCTGGTTTATCCTGTTCTAATTTGTCAGAAGTTGACTCCTCCTTAACTTCTGTCACAGACTCATTCATCTTTTCGGAATCAGACTTTACAGTTTTTGCTACAAACTTAACAGGATTTACCTTTGGCTTAAAAGTTTGTTTAACAACAATTGGCTCAATTTGTTCAGTTCCTTTTTCACTTTTGTTATTTCCATAACCTAAGCCCTCTTTCCAGTTTCCACTACTTAATAAGTTCTGAGTTCCAGAGTTAGTCCAAGTCCTGATAATCTCTTTTTCTTTTTCTAACTCAGTTTTGAGAGATTTATTCAATTTTAGCAATTCATCTCTAACATTAAAAGCATCATCTCTCTCTTTCTGAGTTTGATGGAACATAACTAACTCCTTTTCTAAATAATCATTCCTTTTCTTAAAAGCAAGATTTTCAGAGGTTAATCTTTCACATGTTAAAGTTTGATCTCTGTAGCTAATAAACATGGTTTTAAGATTTAATCTCAACTCAGTAATATCATCAGTATGAAAGGCATAAGTTGTTTGAGGTACCATTAATTCAGCTATTTCAGGGCTGCCATCAGCATTTGCCATCAAAGCATAGTTCACCTCATCTTCAGAATCTGAAGAATCTGTCCAGCTTTTCTTCTTTGTGACAAGTGCCTTTCCTTTGTCACTTTTTCATTTCTTGCAGTCAGGAGATATGTGGTTTTTCTCACCACAAATGTAGCATTTGACATTTGAGTAATCTCCAATGTCAAACTTTCCTCCTCTACCTTCAGATTTTCTGAAACCCTTCTTATCAGTACTTCCACCTTTCTTGAAAAACTTCTTTCCCCTTCTGAATTTCCTGTAAGCTATCTTTGTGATACCCTTCACCATAAGAGCACACAATTTCATCATCTCTTCATCAACATCTATTTCAGGTAAACTTTCAGTTTCTGAATCATCATCATCAGAACTTGATGATTCTGAATCAGACTTTATGATGAGAGATTTTCCTTTGCCTTTCTTTGAGACAGCCACTTTGGGGAATTCCGCCTCAGCCTTAAGAGCAACTGTCCTTGACTTTCTCCCTTGTCTCTTGTTTCTTTGATCCATCTCAAGTTCATAAGTCTTGAGCGTACCATAAATTTCATCAAGAGTAGTTTCATCAAGAGCATAGTTGTCTCTTATAATAGTAGCCTTCAAATCCCAACTTTCAGGAAGAGCTAAAAGGAATTTTAGATTTGAATCTTCAAAATCATATTCCTTGTCCACTAGCGACAGATCATTCAAAAGTTTGACAAACCTGTCATATAAGCTAGTTAATGACTCATCACTTTTTAAGTCAAAGTGCCCATACTCTTCAGTGAGTATAGTCCTCCTGTTCTTTTTGATTGCATCAATTCCCTGGCATCTTGTCTCCAAAGCATCCCATATCTCCTTTGCAATCTTGTAGTGAATTACTCTGTTTGACATGATATTATCAATGGCACTATGCAGCAAATGCCTTACCTTTGCATCATTGGCAATGGATGAGATATCTTCAGTTGTGTATTCACTTTTCTCCTTTGGTATGGTCTTTGCTGGCTGATCTGCAAATACAACAGAGAGCTTGGTTGGCTTATGCGGTCCTTCATTAATTTTGTCAAGGTATTCTAGATCTGTAGTTTCCAGAAACATAGCCATCTTCACTTTTCATATGGGGTACTCAGAAGGTCTTAGTATGGGACCCTTATAGTCTCATATCGACTGTGGATTTGAGTCTTTTGAGTTTCTTCAGTTTTGGCGGGCTTGGTTGGATTTTCTGCTTCTTCAGACATGATTATTTTGGATCTTTACTGTATGTGTGTTAACATAGAGGCTCTGATACCACTTGTTAGGTCACACAACACTGTAGAAGGGGGTTGAATATAGTGTAGAATACAATCAAATCGATTTCGAACACAAGTAACAGTATACAGATATATTCGATATAATAAACTCTGTTACAATGGAACTGTTCTCTCTCAGTGATGAACAAATATCACGAGAGCTGCTTGGTTATAATGTATAATCTTCTCGATAATGATAACACATAGAGTGTAAACCTATGTTTGTGTTTATATAGTACAAAATTATAAGATAACTTCTAATTGATATAGAATATAATTCTGTCTTCTAAAATATATCAATCGGATATCTTATACAATTCTTTAAGTCCTCTAACTCTTTCCATGCATATCTTGAGTTTGTATTAGTCTCGATCTTCTTTCCTGTAAATCAGCTTCTTTCCTTAATTGTTAGTCCTCCAGTACTTAAGTTCTGATATCCATCTTCAGATATTATCTTCTGATAATCTAAGTTCTGATATCCTTAAGTTCTGACTTCCAGCAAGTACTGATATTTCCTATTTGTTAAGATCTGAAAACCAAACATGAAACATATTAAACATGACATCTCAAATATATCTAACAGAGCGTTTATGTCGCCTCACTCTATTATTCTAATTTTATCAAATTTTAAAGTTGATAAATATTAAAAATTATGATTATCTTATATTTTCCTAAACTTTCTCCACGATTTTCATAATTTAACTTACTATTATTATTAAAGAAATTTCAGTTACCTTAATTTAATAGAAAATATATTTTATACTGTAATCTTATAACCTTCATACTATCATACAGTTGCAATATGTTGATACGGGGTTTCTTGATTTTATATTTTCACAATCTCCATGGATGAATAACAATTTGTTTTTACTCCAATCTTTGTTATTATGCTCATAATTATTTTATTATTTTGTACATATTTATTTTGAGTTTGATAATGGTTTACTTGAATTGATTTTCAGGGTGATAAACAGATAATATATGTGGACATAAATCATTAATGAAATTGTAGTGTTGCTAAGTTTACGAGACTTTATCTAATTTTGTGAATTTATATGTATTTACTTCTGTTGTGCTGTAGAGTAGTTTGGATGTTAATACTCGATAGTTGATAGGCTTCGTGGTTCGTGCTATATGATCAGGGACATCAAAAGATAAAATTTAAAAATACAAATTTATAATCATTAGTGCATTGTTGTCAAGCAGAATTTTACTGTAGTGATGCTACCGGGAATGTCTATCATTACCTGAAAGTTTCGGGTTTTTAGGAGTTATTGTAAATTCAAAATAGTCAAAGTTTTTAATACAAATAGAAAGGTATATATATGAAAAAAAAAATTATAAAATATTGTTAGTTTTCTTTATTATGTATATTTGTTACCATGAGTGTCAACTTAAAAAAAATACTATAAAAAATATATGAATAAAATTATTTAATTTGTACAACATTGCATTAATTAATCTGATATTACAGATTCTTTTATCGATATTTTTTTTAATTTGAAATGTTTTTGAAATTAACAACTTCTAATTCTCCTAAAATTTCTTGATCAGATTAATATTTACTTAAATTATAGATTGTAAATAATAATAGAGTGGTTCATTGGAGCAAACATACTTAATACGAAATAGCAGTTATTTAAACTTATATTTTTTCCGAATGACCAAGACTATGGTTGAACATTCGGTCGGTTCGGTCAGGTTGGGTTGAGCATTCGGTCGGTTCGGTCAGGTTTCACGAAACCTGACCGAACCGAATTAACCGAAAATCGAATTATAATTTTTTTGAAAATAAAACCAAACCGATTTAATATCTGAACCGAACCGTTTACCGAACCGAAATATTTCGGTAAATTCGGTCCGGTTTTTCAAATCGAACTATTATAAAAAATCAGGCAACTCCAACAGTCCAACTCCAATAGTACTGTAGTCTGTGAATCTGTACTTTAGACTGGAGCAAGCAAAACACAACCTGTTAAATGTCATTCACTGGGTTTGCGGATTCTGGAAAATAATTTTGAAAATGAATCTGCATTCTGCAAAACAAGATGCAAGGCAATTAAAAGAACCATTCTAAGAATCTTGCACTTGAATTAGCAGTGCTACAATCAAGACGAATTTACAGTGAAGATCGATGATGGATCACCTTCATGCAAGAGCTATATCTAAGAAATGAATTTGCAGTTAAATACACCATTAGGAATTCTGATAAGATGAATGAAGGAAATAGATTGGATAGAAGAGCTTCGCGACATATGATGATCTCGTGTCAATATTAATGGGAACCCATTATCCTGATATATCAATTCTTCCGTTCCAACAGGAGATGCATCATATCCAAAGATTAATAATTTGGTATTGATACTAAATATAATATATATATATATATATATAATATAATATAATATAATTAAAAAATATAGATATATTTATTTCGGTTAATTCGGTTAAAACCGAACCAAAAATCTGGTAAACATTTCCGAACCGATTTTAATTCGGTTAAAACCGAAAAACCAAAATAACTGGAATTTTTTAAAAAAAAACTTAAACTAAACCGAACTTAAATTTACCGGTTCGATTCGATTTTTCGGTTTCGGTTGGATTGTGCTCACCCCTAACAAGACCAAATAGAAAATGTGAAAAAATAATCAGCATTTTTTAATTTTAAAAACCTTTTTATTTATTTTTATTCAAATACACATTTTTTATAAATATATAAAAAAAAAATATAAAGTCAGCTACGAAACAAGGTTTACTAAACAAGTTACTGTTGGACGAGGAGCATGATTCTAACATGTAAACAATTCTGACAGATGAGGTACGTACCTGTGCCATAAGTATTTGATTCAGACGGGGAATTCTTAACAACTAGGAACTATTGAATTTTAAAGTTTATGATTTTTTGTTAATTTATCAAACAATAAATAAAATACAAATTCAATTCAAAATAAATAAATTAATTAATAAAAAATATAGACAACTGATGTTTTAATTTATTTATTTTTTTGATGTTATATTCCCATTTGACAAGATAAGATATATCTTTCAACAATTTTTATTTATGTTATATTGTCTAATTAATGTTGCATATAAATTGGTAAAAAACATATATAATATTTAAATAACTATATATTTCCTGAGGCCTTTGTAAAAAGTCGGAAACAATCGTCTAAGGTGGGCTTGGAGTAGAGCTCTAGTCCCAGCCCCTGCCCCCTTAAACCCCCCCTAAAACCCTAATCTCCTGCATCCTATATAATACGTATATAGATTCCCCCTTTAACTTGTAAAAGTAAAAATAACCATGAATGCAATGGCTCAAAAAGATATAGCAGCTGCTTTGCAACTTTGTTCTTGGAAACACCTTGATCTTGATCCTCAAACAGCCCATGAATTAGAACAAGAGAAACGCTTCCAAAAACAAAGGCTGCAGCAGACTATTCCTCCTCCTCCTCCGAACCCACAAACAATTCAGTACGTTCCTCCGACGGAGAATGACAAATTTCCTTCAGCGTTGCGTCGACTTGTCGGAGAACGCAGCCCCTCATGGGAGAAACAGATGACAAGTAGTGACTTGTTGATTAGTCAGACAAGGTTACTGCTAAAACAAAGCTATGTGAAAAATTACTTGTATCCACTTCTGAGTACTAGACAAGTCGACAAACTTAAGAAAGGTGGATTTGTGGTGAATGTTTATGACTGGAGAGGGAATATCTATGAGATGGAATTCAAGCTTTGGGGATATAAGGCGCATGTGCTTACTAGCCAAAACTGGCTTGAGTTTGCAAAACATCATAATCTGGTGAAAGATAAAGATTGGATTACTCTTTGGATGTTCAAGCATGTTGATACTCATCAGATATGTTTCGCCATTATTTCTGAGAGGAAACCTCTGACCGCCGTCCCTGCTGCTGCCGGAGACAAGAGGAAGAAGGTTGTTAGCATCAATCAGTGCAACCGCTTGGAAAGAAGAAGAAAGAATGATCCATGATGTAGGTTATATTATTATTATCAGATGGGTATATTATAATCGTTTATAATTCTGTTAACTTAGTCGCATATAGACATGAGACAGAACTAGTACTAACAACTATATATAGGATCTTACCATGGCCCACAATTAGGGCTTTGTTATAGCTTTGGTACTGGAAATCACCAATCTTTTTGGACTGAAGTTGGTTGATGCATTCAATGTTGACTGGAAAAATATTATAAAAGTATATTAGTTATATACACATTGCTCTCTGATTTATAATGCTTCTGTTGGTTTGTTTTTGTTAATCATGTTTGTTTTGCTAAAGTTTTCTGTTGGTTAACAATGAATGGATTGACATTTGCTTCTTCTTCGTAATAATATAACATCACCAGCTATGGATGATGAATTTCGTTGAAAAGTAAATAAATAAAAAGAGACAAAAAGCATGTCAATGCACAACAAAACAAATGCAGTTATTAATGAATTGTTGATGCAATGCAAATCATCAATAAGAGGGGCTATTCCATTCCACTATTTTTGCATTAGTTTCTGACTTTTGAGCACATATAATTCATTCAGTTACAAAACCTATACAACATCAGTAGCTAGTACATCGCCTTTACGATTTTCTTTTTAAAGAACCTTAAAGATTTTTTACATGTCATGAAAAGGCCTATTCTATAGAACTTTTGTTCATCTGGCAAGAACTACAACTTTTGACTTGTACATTAAAGCAGGGGCATCCTCTCCATAAACTAGTGAGCCATAGCAATTCTTTACTGGTTCCCCAGTTGATCTAATTTTTCATTAGGTTGCTTAATACGAACCTTGTATTTCATCCTGAGTATTAACGATATTTTTAACTTATATCCTTGTGCCTTCAAATAATACGAGGCACCTCACAGCCTTGTTCAATCAGGTGAAAAAGAAGGTTTGTCGTGTGGTTGTCCATGCAATGAAATGTGGAAAATTTAGCTCTCATGCAACACTTCTTCTGTTTGATGGAGTTTATTACCATGTTGCTGAAGAGAGAGCATATCATCTGAGTCCACCTTTAGCTGAAGGGAAGAGAAAAAGAAGGTAATGTATACACTATGGACTATATACAAAACAGCAGAATAAGATGAAAAATCTATTCTTTAAAAGCCGGTAGAATACCATATTGAGATGATTCCGCAAAGAGCCTTCTATCAACTTTTTGAGCTTCTCACATTGATCAACCATATGCCCTGAGCTAATCATCTCCTTAAGGCGATACCACAAGCGCTCAATAGTCGTGTAAGGAAACCAAACTCCTGCTGTTTTCTTCCGACGAGTAATATCAGCAGGTCTCTGCAATAATCACAACTTCCATCACTGTAGCAAACTGAGTTTATGAAAAACAAGGTCGACAAAAGCTGGAAGATCTAGGCTTTTATAATCACTTAGCAGCAATTGGCCATTACTTAATAAATTGGTTTACATTTCTACTTTTTTAATCAACAGAAGATGATAAGCAAAAAGAAATCTTCAAACCATAGGTGTTGTATCCAATGTTCATTTCCCAAGTTGTAACAGATTTACAAAAAATATTATTAACATAGGTTTCATAAGCTAGTAGTAATGCAAGAAGGAAAGCCTTGATTTACCAAAGAGGCTAGGGACTCGATGTACTCGAGCAGCAGATTTGTAGCTTCTGCATATCGGCCATAATCAACATACAATCGTAGCAATGATGCAGGAGATGATTCATTTCCAGCCATGCCCAGAGTACTTTCTCTTCTACCACCCTGCCATGACAGTTCTTGGTAACTGATAACTTGCAACGATTGACTAGTTAAATTAACTTCATCTCTTTTTAGTGTTTTAGCATGTAATCATGTATGCATCAATTCCCTCCGGTCAAATAACATCAATTTTAACTTTACTTTTCAAAAAACAATCTAAATTTCCAACTTGCCTATTTATTTCCTTGCATATCACACAATCTAATTAACTGCCAGGCAAACAATTTTAGATGGTTGTAATAATAGGATAAAAGATGATAATGTAAGAATTAGATTGTACTATTACGAACTCATAAAATTTCATATAAATGAATTATCAGATTTACCTTAAATAGACGAACTAGCCAAAGAGGCAATTCAATTTGTGCATCACTAGAAAGAAGAGTCTCAGCGATTGCTACTGGTAATCCGGGATGGAATCCTCTGTATTTTTCCTACAAATTTCAGAACATAGATGTTAATGATAAGAAAGAAAATGATTGGTCAGATATTAGCACAGAAATCCAGACTATTTCAGTTTTAAAGAGTAGCAGAGCTTTCATGTACTATTTATATAAATATCAATTGATGCTGGTGTGCCCAGTTTCATGCACTATTCATATAGATATACGAGAACATCCAACTATATCCTGCAAAAATACTGCATGATGGAAACAAGTGCTGAGCACATATAAATGGCAGATAAAAATGATAGGAAAAAAAAATTATCGCAATTTTGTCTACATTAAGACATTTCAGATCTCACTAGCATTCCAGGCACAAACACAATCAAAAAGAAATGTTTCACTTAAACAAAATGGAATACGGTGCACTAACAAGGTAAAATTCTAGTGTTTCCCAGTGGTTCCTAGTAGATTGGTATGTTGAAGGGGCTGTGTCAACGGAACCATAAGCTGGCTCGTCCTTTGATGATTGTAGTAGAAGACCACGCATCTTATTGTTCCTAAAAAGATCACGTACAGAGTTTCTTTAATAAACTATATGCTTAGAGAAAATAATAAGCCAAATTGGCCTAAGAGATGGTAGCGTCAAACAAATTCAAAACACAAAAACTTATCCGAGGAGATAACTTACCCAACCAACAGCGTACCATCAGTGATTGAACAGCATTTTAATGACATCTGAGCAAAAACTCTCTCGAAATGCCTGAAGAAGGATCATGCATATAGACCAGATAGAATTAAACACTAGACATGCAATGACTTTGATATTGGTCATAGATAAGCTAACCTTTTTAATTCTGACCCTCTCCAAAATTTAAGAAGAACTGCAAATGCTGTGTCATATAAATTAGATTGGACCAGAAGGTCAACCAAGTCTAGAGAAGGTTCTCCATTCCCTGAACCATAAAACCAGTAAACCCCGCTTAATTCTCTTTCAAAAAGTAAATGTAGACTTTTAAGCCAGTTGTTAAATTACCGGTATTTGTCCATTTAACATCTGCTAACGAAAGCAAGTATTCTGCTGAGGCCAACACAAATTCATTTTCCAGGATTTCAATATCTACATATGACTGTGGCCTTTTATCACCAGTTGCTGCAGACAATTGCAATGGGAAAACATAATATATTAAGGGAAAAGCAGCAAAAGACAAGCACTTAGAAATGAACATGAATTCATTTTCAAAAGAGTTAGTTACTTTGTTCTTCTATAGTTATTCTAGCCTTTTTACTTGGATAATTTTCTCTGTGTAGAGAGCTCTGATCAGGTATAGGGTCGATCCATGCATAAGCAGGATGAACAAGATGCAGTGCATTAATGGCTGCAGACAGTCCATTCAGCCTCTCTTGCAGCATCGAGGACCGGTGCTGGTAATCTTTCACTGCTGCTTCAGTCCTCAATCGAGCTGAATACAAGTAAATGTAATAAGCTGCTCTTCGCCAGTTATGTCGGTGCATCTCACATGCATAAAGAAGCTTAAATGGATTCGGCTTTGCATAAGTATCTGAGCTAAGAGCCTACATATTTAACAAGAATCTCTGGGTTTAATATCAATCTGCCAAGAAATTAGATACAGTAGTATCTTGCTAGAACTACTATTAGCACACACCTTCCAAACAAGCTCTTGTTCCACCTTCTCTGTTAGTCCAATTAAAGGCAGTTGACCATTACAAAGAATCTGCATCGTGAAACATGAATAACATTAGCTGACATTTTTTAGATCAGAATTTAAAAAAAGAAACATGTTACTGTACTTAACTTTTACTCCTTATGTCCCTCCCATTTGTTTACACTTTCTTTTTTGGGATGTCCCTTCTAATTGTTTATATTTCAAAATTTTCCAAAAATAGTAAAGTTTTTATAATTTTTAAAATAACTACATTCACTACTCTCCACTATACCCATTTTATACATATAATATTAATCGGTCTCCCTACTTTACTCACTTTTTTAACTTTCCTCCACTATTTTATCATTTTTGTTAAACTTCGTGCCCAACCCAAATGTAAACATTTGGGAGGGACGGAGGGAGTACAAAATTCAACCAAACTTATACAACATTGAAAAAAATTCAATAAGACATGTGAACAATCTAATGCAAAAAAATTTACAATGAAGTGGGAATCACACACTATAACAAAAATCTAACGCAGAATAAGCAAAGCTGTAACGTGTTTTAATTCACTATCCACAAATTATTTTCGGCCCTTTCCTTGATCAGTATGCGTGAAAATTTACAATGAAGTGGGAATCTTACCATCTTTAATTATTACAGTACCTAATTGCATACCTTTGTGAATAAGACATACAATCTGTAATAATTTTCTACACATACAAATAATACCAAACTCATATATGCATTGCATCACCAAGGCGCATACAACCATATTGGGTCGAACCCAACATTCATTGCAAGGTAATACATGACAGTATTGTTAGAAGTCAAACTCTCCATAAACATAATAAATAAAATACAAGTGTGAATAAGATGAGAGACACATACAGCTTCCTGAAAATATGGTAGGCAGGAAAATCCAAAGCACATGCATGCATACACAATGTGGAGAAAATTGTGGAGTAAATAAAGGTAGGCTGCATATGTTCTCAATACACGGTTTAGTTGTTATAATAAATATGATGCTGTAAGCAATGATGTAACCTTATGTTTGTTCAAGCCTATAAAAAGGCTGCAAATAGGTATTGTAATATGTACAAAAAGAAAAGAAAAAGAAGAGTTGTAGTTGGGAAAAAAAAATCAGAGCCGAAGCTCTTTGTTAAAGAAAAAGGCAGGAGCCTTGTGTTTGTGTCAAGAGTATATAAGCTGTAGTTTATTATTGTTATTAATATATACAGGTGTGTGTTTGTGTTATACAAAGCTTTTATATATTTGTTCAAGGCCCATCTACGCTTCCAACAAGTGGTATCCGAGCCAAGGTTCTGTTCAGGAAAAATGGCGAATATGATGCAACCGCAAATTCCAAAATTGACGGCAACAAATTATGGGAACTGGAGTATACAAATGAAGGTGTTACTCGGTTCTTACGATAACTGGGATACTGTGGAAAATGGGTATAGCGAGCCCGTGGATGCAGGCGCTGAAGCAGCTCTTCCAAATGCCGAGAAGACGACGTTAAAGGAGTCCCGTAAAAAAGATAAAAAGGCGTTATTCACAATTTTTCAAGGTGTTGATGAATCTACCTTTGAAAAAATTTCTGAAGCAAAAACAGCAAAAGATGCGTGGGAGATTCTGCAGAAATCATTCCAGGGTGTCGAAAAAGTTAAAAAGGTGCGGCTCCAAGTTCTACGTGGCGAGTTCGAAAATTTAAAAATGAAAAGCTCCGAAAATATTGGTGAATTTGTTACGCGTTTGAAAACGGTGACAAACGAGATGAAAAGAAACGGTGAAAGTCTTAATGATATCCGGGTCATGGAAAAGTTGCTCCGTTCATTGACAAGAAAATTTGATTACGTTGTTACATCAATTGAGGAGTCAAAAGATCTATCCACAATTTTCATTGATGAGCTCGTAGGTTCTCTTCAAGCCCACGAGCAACGAATGAACCAGTATGATGATGCAAGCCATTTGGAGAAGGCGTTGCAAAGTAAGGTGTCCATCAGTGACAGTTCTGGCAGTAGCAGTTCTGCACGTGGCAGAGGTGGTTTTAGAGGTGGCTACCGAGGTGGACGAGGACGAGGAAGGCAGTCCTTCAATAGAGGCCAGAATTCGAGAAGTTATCAATCATCTGGTCGTGTTCAAAATTTTAGAGGCCGAGGAAGAGGTGGATTTCAACAACGAGGTGATAAATCTCAATTTCAGTGTTATAACTGTAATAAATTTGGCCATTTCAGTTATGAGTGTAGATCCCCGAAGGTGGAAGAAACTAGTCATTTTGCAGCAGCAAAAGAAGATAAAGATGTTGGTACTGCTATGTTCCTCACTTATAAAGGAGACGAGGAAAGCAAGAAGAATGTTTGGTATCTTGACTCAGGGGCCAGCAATCACATGACTGGCCACAAAGATTTATTTATGGAGATAGATGAAACCGTCAGCGGGGAAGTTACATTTGGCGATTCTTCAAAAATTCCTGTTAAAGGGAAAGGTACAATTACGATTGTATCAAAGAATGGTGAGAAAAGGTATATAAATGATGTTTATTATATACCTGCTTTGAAAAGTAATATCATCAGTCTTGGCCAACTTGTGGAGAAAGGATATAATATTCAGATGCAGGATAATTCTCTCATCATCAGAAATCATGTTCGAGAATTAATTGCAGATGTGGAGATGTCAAAGAATCGTCTGTTCACACTTGATATGCAGACGAAAATGCAGAAGTGCTTGAAGTCGGTCATTAAAAATGACTCATGGTTATGGCATTTAAGATATGGTCATCTTGGATTTTCTGGCTTAAAATTATTGTCAAAAACAAAGATGGTGGATGGCTTGCCAGAAATTAATGAACCAGAAAATTTATGTGAAGCATGTGTCAAAGGAAAGCAACACAGACAAAGTTTTCCTGTTGGAAAATCATGGAGAGCCAGAAGGCCATTGGAGATTGTCCACACTGATATTGCTGGTCCGTTTGATATCCCATCACTCGGAGGTAACAGATATTACCTAACATTTATTGATGATTTTAGCAGGAAAAGTTGGGTATATATCATTAAAGAAAAAGCAGAGGCTCTTGATAAATTCAAGGAGTTCAAAGCACTGGCTGAAAAACAAAGTGGACATTATTTGAAGACACGCAGATCAGACAGAGGAGGCGAGTATACTTCAAACTTATTCAGAAGTTTCTGTAGAGCACATGGCATCAATCATCAGTTGACAACGGCGTATACTCCTCAACAAAATGGCGTTGCAGAAAGAAAAAATCGCACTATTCTTGACATGGCAAGGAGCATGGTGAAAGCAAAGCATATGCCAAGAACTTTTTGGGCTGAAGCCGTGTTATGTGCTGTTTATCTGTTGAATCGTTGTCCAACAAAAAGTGTTAGAAACAAAACTCCAAATGAAGCATGGAGTGGTAGCAAACCATCAGTTGGACATCTCAAAATCGTTGGGTGCATTGCATATGCACATGTTCCAGATCAGAAAAGGAAGAAACTGGATGATAAAGGCGAGAAATGCATCTTTACCGGATATGACAAAAGAAGCAAGGCATACAGACTGTATAATCCACTAACGAAGAATTTAATCATTTCTCGAGATGTTGAATTTGATGAATCAGATTACTGGAGATGGAGTGATGAAGAAAGAAAAGTTAGAGGTTTGTTCTTTAATGATGATGATGATGACGATGATGACCCCAATATTGAAGATGACGGAGATGATGATCCAACACCTCCACAAAGTCCAAATCAACAAACTCCCGCATCAACACCATCAACAGGAGGAAGCAACAGTTCAGGGGGAGCACCAAGGAAGATGCGGAGTCTGGATAATATCTATGAAGCAACAAGTCTGGTACAAACAACATTTGATTATTCTTTATTTTGTTTAATGGCTGAATGTGATCCAGTTACATTTGAGGAAGCTTCTGAAGAAAGCAAATGGAACAAAGCCATGGATGACGAAATTGGTGCAATCAAGAAGAATGATACCTGGGAGCTCACAGATCTTCCAGAAGGACACAAAGCCATTGGTGTCAAATGGGTCTACAAGACAAAGACCAATCAAGATGGTGAAGTTGAAAAGTACAAGGCAAGGTTGGTGGCTAAAGGCTACAAACAGAGATATGGCATTGACTATGATGAGGTGTTTGCTCCAGTTGCAAGAGTTGATACTATAAGACTTCTTACAGCAATTGCAGCTCAGAATCAGTGGAAGATTTTTCAGATGGATGTCAAGTCAGCATTCTTGAATGGTTACCTCGAAGAAGAAGTCTATATTGAGCAGCCTCCAGGATATGTTCGAAAAGGCCAAGAAAATAAAGTCTACAGACTGAAGAAAGCATTGTACGGATTGAAACAAGCCCCACGAGCATGGAACACAAGGGTTGATGAATACTTTCAGAAAAATGGTTTTGTGAAGAGTCCATACGAGCATGCTCTCTACACAAAAACAAATTCAGGGGGAGATATTATGATCGTTTGCTTATACGTAGATGACATGATCTTCACTGGAAACAACCCTGGTATGTTCGATGATTTTAAGAAAGTTATGACTAACGAATTTGAGATGACAGATATTGGTCAACTGTCTTACTTTCTTGGAGTCGAGGTGAAGCAAAGCAAAGATGGAATTTTTATGTCGCAGAAAAAATATACCGAGGAGATTTTAAAGAAATTCAGAATGGAGAAATGCAAGCCAGTGAGTACGCCAGCAGAGTCAAGCATAAAGCTCAGAATTGACTCAACAAGGGAGTCGGTAAATCCGACATTATTCAAAAGTTTGGTTGGAAGTTTGAGGTACCTAACTTTCACTCGTCCAGATATTATGTATGCAGTTGGATTGGTTAGTAGGTACATGGAGAAGCCGAAGCAAGATCACTTCATGGCAGCTAAAAGAATTTTGCGGTATATAAAAGGTACACTTGATCATGGTCTGTTTTACACGCATTCTCAAAATTCAAAATTAGTTGGCTACTCAGATAGTGATTATGGTGGAGATTTGGATGACGGGAAAAGCACATCAGGATATGTTTTTCATATCGGTTCAGCAATATTTTCTTGGTCATCAAAGAAACAACAGACAGTTGCCCTCTCAACATGGGAGGCAGAGTACATCGCAGCAGCAGCATGCGCATGTCAAGCTATGTGGCTAGGCTATATATTGGGCGAATTAAATCTTGCCAAAGAAGATCCAATTACTATTTATGTGGATAATAAATCTGCTATTTCACTCGCGAAAAATCCGGTGTCACACAGTCGCAGCAAGCACATTAACATAAAATATCATTTTATTCGAGAGCAGGTGAACGGAAAAATTGTGGAGTTGGTACATTGTAGGACTGAAGAAAATTTAGCAGATATTTTTACAAAGCCGTTGAAGCCGGACGTATTTCAAAAAATGAAAAAGAAGCTTGGAATGGAAAGTCGAGTTTGAGGGGGAGTGTTAGAAGTCAAACTCTCCATAAACATAATAAATAAAATACAAGTGTGAATAAGATGAGAGACACATACAGCTTCCTGAAAATATGGTAGGCAGGAAAATCCAAAGCACATGCATGCATACACAATGTGGAGAAAATTGTGGAGCAAATAAAGGTAGGCTGCATATGTTCTCAATACACGGTTTAGTTGTTATAATAAATATGATGCTGTAAGCAATAATATAACCTTATGTTTGTTCAAGCCTATAAAAAGGCTGCAAATAGGTATTGTAATATGTACAAAAAGAAAAGAAAAAGAAGATTTGTAGTTGGGAAAAAAAAATCAGAGCCGAAGCTCTTTGTTAAAGAAAAAGGCAGGAGCCTTGTGTTTGTGTCAAGAGTATATAAGCTGTAGTTTATTATTGTTATTAATATATACAGGTGTGTGTTTGTGTTATACAAAGCTTTTATATATTTGTTCAAGGCCCATCTACGCTTCCAACAAGTATTTCCTTGTGCTTTCGATATGCAAATATAGACATACTAAAGAATCTGTTCCTAGGCTTCTATAAGTGCAAAGGCCAGACCAGAATCACCAATTTGCATATAGGCAATTCCTCCAAATTTTTAATTGACAGGTGATTCCTTGTTATCAGTGTTAATTATGGCTTCAGGGTCCGTTCCCAGGCGTAAGTGCAAAGGCAAGATCGGAATCACGAAGTTGGTCAGTAATATCACTAAACCAGTTGAAAAAAATTGAAAAACATGAACATATGTCTGACCTGAACTGTGCCACGCTCGTAAAGAACAATTATGAAACGCCTTAGACATATGTACTTGCTTTCTTCATCTGGATTGGAAATCATTGCACAATACGCATCATAGTAATTATTAAGATCTAATGTGAACTTAAAGACATTGGCCCAAAGTCGTCCCCTGACAACATTTGCGGATTCTTGAAGTTGATCTACCCCAGAGCTATCTTCTGCAAAATTAAGAGCTTCATCTACTTGTTCTAGTGCAGCAAAAGCAAATTGGGAAGCAGCTTCACTCAAATTATACTGTTCAAATATCTGCATTGCCCATTGATAATAGTGAAGCTTCCACGCAGCAACTGACTGACAATCAACTGGGTAAAACATATAAAATATAAATTAAGGATATTAAGCTTCTTCAAATCTGGAGAATAAAATTTAAGTTTAAGTACTTACTAAATTCAAGATAAGGTAGTCCAGCTTCAACTGGCAAACTCTGCAAAGCCTTGGGAGCTCCTTGAGTAGATGCGGCTCTGAAAAAGAACATACAAGTAATGAGAACTCTCAGCAAAGCATGGGCGTGTGAGCTTCTAAACCTAGTTACCTTTCCCTTTTTGGATTCCCTCTCCCGTTTCCTATTTCTCTCAATTCTTTTCCCTGTCCTAATCATCGGATCTTGCTTAACCTTCATGCAAATATTTATGTAGCTCTCATGCACAGTATCTTTTATCCTATTTTTCTTCTTTTGAAAACTTAATGGATGTCATTATTAAACTCGTATACAGAGCTCTTACTCTACTTCACAGATTTAATGTCCTAAAAAAATTGACATTCCTCCATGTGTTAATCTAGCATTATTCTAAGCTTCTCAATTATTTGTTATCAACGTGAATACACTTTACACCAAAAGATTTGATAATATTAATACAAAAAAAAACACAATAGCACTTTTATTTCAAAGAAAAAATACAACTATATAAATGTTTACACACACAGGCTACAACCTCTTTTTCCTTACTAGAGCTGCTGCTCTTTCTTTCGCTCTGTTTTTTTCAGTTGTATTTTACAAATGGAGTTGTTGTCTTATTTATAGACTTCTGAGACTAGTTAATACCTCATTGCTTACATCACCAGACATCTTCCTGGTCTCCTGGTCATCTTCTATTTACTAGCTAACAACAAAGACTTCAACCATAAGCCTACCTTATTTTAGGGTTTGAACAGAGACCAGCCTGTACGTGTATACTGAACATAAAAGAGCTAGTGCCACGATATCTGTTTTTCATGCATGTGTTACCAGCTGTATGTTTATTTTCTTCAGTTTACATTTGAGCATGTATTGTATTTTGCACAACCCACCTATTTACCAGGCCTTCACAACTGCCTGGGTGATCTTTCTTCAACACACGCATTTGACTTGCATGAAATGATAATCCTCTGCTCACCAAATTTTCAGGACTCTAGCTTTTAATTTATTATACATATTATGATTATTACTAGCTGCCAACTTTATTTAGATAAGGGTTTGAATTCTAACACTCCCCCTCAAACCCGACTTTGCATTCCGAGTTTCTTTTTCATTTTTTGAAATACGTCCGGCTTCAACGGCTTTGTAAAAATATCTGCTAAATTTTCTTCAGTCCTACAATGTACCAACTCCACAATTTTTCCGTTCACCTGCTCTCGTATAAAATGATATTTTATGTTGATGTGCTTGCTGCGACTGTGTGACACCGGATTTTTCGCGAGTGAAATAGCAGATTTATTATCCACATAAATAGTAATTGGATCTTCTTTGGCAAGATTTAATTCGCCCAATATATAGCCTAGCCACATAGCTTGACATGCGCATGCTGCTGCTGCGATGTACTCTGCCTCACATGTTGAGAGGGCAACTGTCTGTTGTTTCTTTGATGACCAAGAAAATATTGCTGAACCGATATGAAAAATATATCCTGATGTGCTTTTCCTGTCATCCAAATCTCCACCATAATCACTATCTGAGTAGCCAACTAATTTTGAATTTTGAGAATGCGTGTAAAACAGACCATGATCAAGTGTACCTTTTATATACCGCAAAATTCTTTTAGCTGCCATGAAGTGATCTTGCTTCGGCTTCTCCATGTACCTACTAACCAATCCAACTGCATACATAATATCTGGACGAGTGAAAGTTAGGTACCTCAAACTTCCAACCAAACTTTTGAATAATGTCGGATTTACCGACTCCCTTGTTGAGTCAATTCTGAGGTTTATGCTTGACTCTGCTGGCGTACTCACTGGCTTGCATTTCTCCATTCTAAATTTCTTTAAAATCTCCTCGGCATATTTTTTCTGCGACATAAAAATTCCATCTTTGCTTTGCTTCACCTCGACTCCAAGAAAGTAAGACATTTGACCAATATCTGTCATCTCAAATTCGTTAGTCATAACTTTCTTAAAATCATCGAACATACCAGGGTTGTTTCCAGTGAAGATCATGTCATCTACGTATAAGCAAACAATCATAATATCTCCCCCTGAATTTGTTTTTGTGTAGAGAGCATGCTCGTATGGACTCTTCACAAAACCATTTTTCTGAAAGTATTCATCAACCCTTGTGTTCCATGCTCGTGGGGCTTGTTTCAACCCGTACAATGATTTCTTCAGTCTGTAGACTTTATTTTCTTGGCCTTTTCGAACATATCCTGGAGGCTGCTCAATATAGACTTCTTCTTCGAGGTAACCATTCAAGAATGCTGACTTGACATCCATCTGAAAAATCTTCCACTGATTCTGAGCTGCAATTACTGTAAGAAGTCTTATAGTATCAACTCTTGCAACTGGAGCGAACACCTCATCATAGTCAATGCCATATCTCTGTTTGTAGCCTTTAGCCACCAACCTTGCCTTGTACTTTTCAACTTCACCATCTTGATTGGTCTTTGTCTTGTAGACCCATTTGACACCAATGGCTTTGTGTCCTTCTGGAAGATCTGTGAGCTCCCAGGTATCATTCTTCTTGATTGCACCAATTTCGCCATCCATGGCTTTGTTCCATTTGCTTTCTTCAGAAGCTTCCTCAAATGTAACTGGATCACATTCAGCCATTAAACAAAATAAAGAATAATCAAATGTTGTTTGTACCGGACTTGTTGCTTCATAGATATTATCCAGACTCCGCATCTTCCTTGGTGCTCCCCCTGAACTGTTGCTTCCTCCTGTTGATGGTGTTGATGCGGGAGTTTGTTGATTTGGACTTTGTGGAGGTGTTGGATCATCATCTCCGTCATCTTCAATATTGGGGTCATCACCGTCATCATCATCATCATTAAAGAACAAACCTCTAACTTTTCTTTCTTCATCACTCCATCTCCAGTAATCTGATTCATCAAATTCAACATCTCGAGAAATGATTAAATTCTTCGTTAGTGGATTATACAGTCTGTATGCCTTGCTTCTTTTGTCATATCCGGTAAAGATGCATTTCTCGCCTTTATCATCCAGTTTCTTCCTTTTCTGATCTGGAACATGTGCATATGCAATGCACCCAAAGATTTTGAGATGTCCAACTGATGGTTTGCTACCACTCCATGCTTCATTTGGAGTTTTGTTTCTAACACTTTTTGTTGGACAACGATTCAACAGATAAACAGCACATAACACGGCTTCAGCCCAAAAAGTTCTTGGCATATGCTTTGCTTTCACCATGCTCCTTGCCATGTCAAGAATAGTGCGATTCTTTCTTTCTGCAACGCCATTTTGTTGAGGAGTATACGCCGTTGTCAACTGATGATTGATGCCATGTGCTCTACAGAAACTTCTGAATAAGTTTGAAGTATACTCGCCTCCTCTGTCTGATCTGAGTGTCTTCAAATAATGTCCACTTTGTTTTTCAGCCAGTGCTTTGAACTCCTTGAATTTATCAAGAGCCTCTGCTTTTTCTTTAATGATATATACCCAACTTTTCCTGCTAAAATCATCAATAAATGTTAGGTAATATCTGTTACCTCCGAGTGATGGGATATCAAACGGACCAGCAATATCAGTATGGACAATCTCCAATGGCCTTCTGGCTCTCCATGATTTTCCAACAGGAAAACTTTGTCTGTGTTGCTTTCCTTTGACACATGCTTCACACAAATTTTCTGGTTCATTAATTTCTGGCAAGCCATCCACCATCTTTGTCTTTGACCATAATTTTAAGCCAGAAAATCCAAGATGACCATATCTTAAATGCCATAACCATGAGTCATTTTTAATGACCGACTTCAAGCACTTCTGCATTTTCGTCTGCATATCAAGTGTGAACAGACGATTCTTTGACATCTCCACATCTGCAATTAATTCTCGAACATGATTTCTGATGATGAGAGAATTATCCTGCATCTGAACATTATATCCTTTCTCCACAAGTTGGCCAAGACTGATGATATTACTTTTCAAAGCAGGTATATAATAAACATCATTTATATACCTTTTCTCACCATTCTTTGATACAATCGTAATTGTACCTTTCCCTTTAACAGGAATTTTTGAAGAATCGCCAAATGTAACTTCCCCGCTGACGGTTTCATCTATCTCCATAAATAAATCTTTGTGGCCAGTCATGTGATTGCTGGCCCCTGAGTCAAGATACCAAACATTCTTCTTGCTTTCCTCGTCTCCTTTATAAGTGAGGAACATAGCAGTACCAACATCTTTATCTTCTTTTGCTGCTGCAAAATGACTAGTTTCTTCCACCTTCGGGGATCTACACTCATAACTGAAATGGCCAAATTTATTACAGTTATAACACTGAAATTGAGATTTATCACCTCGTTGTTGAAATCCACCTCTTCCTCGGCCTCTAAAATTTTGAACACGACCAGATGATTGATAACTTTCCGAATTCTGGCCTCTATTGAAGGACTGCCTTCCTCGTCCTCGTCCACCTCGGTAGCCACCTCTAAAACCACCTCTGCCACGTGCAGAACTGCTACTGCCAGAACTGTCACTGATGGACACCTTACTTTGCAACGCCTTCTCCAAATGGCTTGCATCATCATACTGGTTCATTCGTTGCTCGTGGGCTTGAAGAGAACCTACGAGCTCATCAATGGAAATTGTGGATAGATCTTTTGACTCCTCAATTGATGTAACAACGTAATCAAATTTTCTTGTCAATGAACGGAGCAACTTTTCCATGACCCGGATATCATTAAGACTTTCACCGTTTCTTTTCATCTCGTTTGTCACCGTTTTCAAACGCGTAACAAATTCACCAATATTTTCGGAGCTTTTCATTTTTAAATTTTCGAACTCGCCACGTAGAACTTGGAGCCGCACCTTTTTAACTTTTTCGACACCCTGGAATGATTTCTGCAGAATCTCCCACGCATCTTTTGCTGTTTTTGCTTCAGAAATTTTTTCAAAGGTAGATTCATCAACACCTTGAAAAATTGTGAATAACGCCTTTTTATCTTTTTTACGGGACTCCTTTAACGTCGTCTTCTCGGCATTTGGAAGAGCTGCTTCAGCGGCTGCATCCACGGGCTCGCTATACCCATTTTCCACAGTATCCCAGTTATCGTAAGAACCGAGTAACACCTTCATTTGTATACTCCAGTTCCCATAATTTGTTGCCGTCAATTTTGGAATTTGCGGTTGCATCATATTCGCCATTTTTCCTGAACAGAACCTTGGCTCTGATACCAATTGTTATCAACGTGAATACACTTTACACCAAAAGATTTGATAATATTAATACAAAAAAAAACACAATAGCACTTTTATTTCAAAGAAAAAATACAACTATATAAATGTTTACACACACAGGCTACAACCTCTTTTTCCTTACTAGAGCTGCTGCTCTTTCTTTCGCTCTGTTTTTTTCAGTTGTATTTTACAAATGGAGTTGTTGTCTTATTTATAGACTTCTGAGACTAGTTAATACCTCATTGCTTACATCACCAGACATCTTCCTGGTCTCCTGGTCATCTTCTATTTACTAGCTAACAACAAAGACTTCAACCATAAGCCTACCTTATTTTAGGGTTTGAACAGAGACCAGCCTGTACGTGTATACTGAACATAAAAGAGCTAGTGCCACGATATCTGTTTTTCATGCATGTGTTACCAGCTGTATGTTTATTTTCTTCAGTTTACATTTGAGCATGTATTGTATTTTGCACAACCCACCTATTTACCAGGCCTTCACAACTGCCTGGGTGATCTTTCTTCAACACACGCATTTGACTTGCATGAAATGATAATCCTCTGCTCACCAAATTTTCAGGACTCTAGCTTTTAATTTATTATACATATTATGATTATTACTAGCTGCCAACTTTATTTAGATAAGGGTTTGAATTCTAACATTATTCTGTACATACTGCCTACTTTTACGTCTCAATGTAAGAGCACTGCCCGTTTGGGGATGTGCTAAACTGAAACTGTGATAAGCCATGCATATTACAAGAATGTATATTATTAGCTAATACATATGATACACAAGCTTAAAGGTTTTAAGTAGCTACAATTTTAATGTACATATACAACTCAATAAGCAAGTCATGTATACATCTCATATATGACAATAATACAATTAAGCTTTCCAAAATCTGAAAAGATACCTAAAGAAGCAACGAACGGCTTCACAAACTTTGTGTTCCTTCAGCAATCCATGTAACTTATGCTGTGCTTGAGCAAGAAGGCAGCAACCCAGCAGATGAAGGCAAATAGAGAAATGACCGTCCACACTTTGAATGCTTTCAGATGTTTTTTCTTTACGTGAATGTTCATCCACAAAAGAGAGTAGATACTACGAAAAAACGAGAAATTTAGTAACTATTATTATCCAGAAGTAAACTACCTCGCAATCATCATCTACTGCATAATAGAAAAAAGATCAATGAGAATAAAAGGAAACCTGAACAGCATCAAATTGGCCATGTCTAAGTAAGACTAAAGCAAGCTCAGTTGAATGGCTGAAGAAAGCAGATGACTCTTCCTCAGTCCTGCCCCAGATTATCCAGCTTGTGAAGTCTCGGACTAGACTAATAATGTTGCTTGGTTCAGGAAGGCTTGTATGAGACATGTGGCTTGTGTCTTCTGCGGAACCATGAAAATTCAGCAATAATATAAAAGCCAATGGGAAGTCACTCTTGCCAAGTTTTTCATTCCATGATCTCTTATCAACTTTGCTATCTGACCATGCCACCACATTAAAGAAAACAATCAACATATATTAGGTGTAAGCCTCACAGGGTTCTGACTTCCAAACATCTCAAAAATTTAACAGCGACAACTGACAAATACTCATTGGTATCACAAGGCAGTACAAGAACAAAAAGAGTCGTTAATTTGGTACTGAATCAGTAAAAAATATTAGTTAAAATAATTTTATGCATCTGCGATACTAAAGAATCCTCCCTCCAGATCAAAATTATAGTCCCGTTTTGACTTTTTTAGTCAAATTGACCAAACTCTGACCGAAAATTACACATGTTATATAATAAAGAAATATTAAAAAAAATATCAGAAAGTATATCTAATTTACTTTAAAATGTAATTTTCAGTTTCTTTTAACTACAAAAAATGATTTTTTCAGTCAAAATTTGGTCAATTTGACCAGAAAATAGTCAAACAAGACTAATATTTTGGGATGGGGGAGTAATTTGATAGAATGTTTTCCTTTCTGAAGTATATTGGGCTTATCTTTATATGTATCCACCAAAGCCAATCATTTTGAGCAATGGCTTTTATATAGATCAGTCATATAAGTATGCATACCGATTTGCAGAGATGAAAGTTGTGAGCTAAAATCTTCAAATGCCGGTGCTTCAGAAGGTGTAGTTGCAAGAAAATAAATGATATGCCACTCGGTAATAACCTCATGTATCATTGGAACCAACTCCAGTTGTATTCTGGAAACATCATCAGGTAGCATGTGAATCTGCAGAAGCCAGAAGATGTAAATGCATCTTCACCTTCCAGTGATGATAGTTATCTCTTTCCAGGATTGGAATCTTTATACCAATGTCCTTCTTACTCATGATGTTAGCAGAATAGATCTTTAAACTCTCTGTATGTTAAGAGCTTGCTCTGATACCAATTGTTATTCCCAGTGGACTAACAATGAGATTTACAGAAGGGGGGTTGAATGTAAATCTCAAAACTTTTTCAAGTTTTGAGCAGTTTGTAAGACTAAGTGTTTGAGTGATCAAATGTGTGTGAATTGCTTGGAGCTGATGCAGACAGATATATATTCAAACACAAATGTAATGAACACAAAGAACTTAAAAACTTTTCTGGTGGATTTGTTGTTCCACCAGAGATGTGTTATTTCAGAAAATCTGTGATTCAAAATTAAATCACAGTTGCTTCCTAGTACAAACTAGATGATTTTCTCTCTTGATATTTCTAAACAGCTCAGGGAAAATTCATATCTAATTACTAGCTACTACTTGGTTTATATATCACCAAGTTTACAAGTTAAGACAAAGATAAAGTACAATAAGACAATAGTTCTCCACTTGTTTCTGTTCCATTTTTATCCAGTGTAATATGGAATTATCTGTTGACTTTCCATTTTGAACCAGACTAAAAACGCCTGCTTTTTCTGCTGTTCCTGAAATAGGCTACCACATCTCTGTCAATCCATGTGCCTCTGTCAGCTTTGTTAACTGTCACTATCAACTGCTATGAGACTGAGCATCCGTTGAAGCTTTCATCCGTTGATGGCTTTATCCGTTGATGGTCTAGCAGTTGAAGCTTTATCCGTTGAAGCACTTATCCATTGAAGCACTTATCCGTTGAAGCACTTATCCGTTGAAGCACTTATCCGTTGAAGCGTTAGAGACATCCGTTGAAGCTTAGTTTCTTATCCGTTGAAGGTCTTCAATATCAGTTGATACTTCTTCACTTATACAAAATTACAAGGCATGAAATATTTACAATTAGCCCTCCTACTTGTACATCCATTAGTAGTCAACATGACTGATTATCTCCTAACAACATCTAAGAATTACAGCTTGAAACCAGAGAGTGAGATGTGCTACTATACCAAACTTATTGCTAAGTGAGGCTACTCCTTCAACGGATAGCCAAGATGGTCTTATCCGTTGAGGCTACAAATACTAGATTTCTACTTAAGTGTTTTGCTGAACTTATCATCAAACTAATACACATATTCCTAACAATTAGCAAAGCAATTGCAAGAACTTCTCGATAAAGGAATCATAAGGCTAAGTGTATCCCCATGGGGCGCACCAATATTGTTGTGAGAAAGAAGGACGGTAGCATGCGACTATGTATTGATTATCGTGAGATGAACAAGTTAACTATCAAGAATAAATATCTTTTGCCTCGCATCGATGACTTATTTGATCAACTGAAAGGAGCAGCATGGTTTTCAAAAATCGACTTACGATCAGGTTATCATCAGTTAAAGATCAAGGCAGAGGATATTCCAAAGACCGCGTTCAGACACTACTAGAAATATGGGATCAAACATCGGCTCAGAACCGATGTTAAAAAAAATTTGAACCGATGTCTTCGCGTGTGATGTTAAATGTCATCAGCCTTTGACATCGGTTAACAGCCGATGTCTATTACAGTGCTATACATCGGTTTTAAGATTAAATGTGATGTCTTTGCAACAAATTTCAACTTATATTACAGTATTTCTAGGTGAATATAGGTATATTATGAGGTATTTATCCATTAAAATATGAAACCTACACGCTATAAAAGCCATTTATTAAAATTCTTTCGAACAAACCGATGTGAAATTACAGATCGGACATCGGTTAGATTAGTTGACCGATGTGAAATGTTTGATCAGACATCGGTTAAATTAGCCCCCCGATGTGAAATAATTGATAAGACATGGGTGTTCTTCACGAAACCGATGTTAAATCTTTTTGTTTAACATCGGCCAATTTCTCTAACCGATGTTATTTGACTTAAAATACATTAATTTTTTTCAGAACCGATGTCAAATGACTATTTCACATCGGTTTTTTAGTTCTTTTTTGTTTAATATTATTTTATATGATGTCTTTTGTATATTTTTTACATCGATTTACATGTACCATTGTGATGTTAATGTTCTGTAAATTGCATGTCATCCTGGTACTATTTACAGCCACGGGGAACCAAAACAATGCAACATCCCAACAAAAAAACATCCAAACAGAAACATAAATATACTCATACAATTACAAGTCTAATACAAAAATATTACCCATACCATACTATACGTACATTTTAAATAAAATACAAGCATTCCATTAGCCAACTCATACTACACTAATTTTTAAGTACCCTATTCTTAAATTCCGACAACTCCATCCAATTTAGCCAATCAACCCAATTCTGACAAACTAAAGAAGAGTCTGACTTCTGCATGATCAAACCAAAAAGCAGCAAATCAACCATGCCGGATGATGATAACTAAATCAGTGACTGATAGACCTTGATACATGAACTTAGAAATCATAGACAGAAGGCCTGTGTAAATTCATGTTGAATCAATTACCTGCCCTACGTCAGAAGAAACATCTGATAGGTGGATATTAGTGTCATTTACTTGTCCATTTGATCCGACAGCTTTAACCCTCTGATTTTTTCCTCTGAAAATATTAGAGACAAACGTTTAAGTGAGGTTGTAGCTGCAACTGACTCAACAGTGGAGAGAAATTTATTACCTAGACAATAAATTTTGGCTTTTTTATTTTACAAGTGAGCTTCCTTTACTAGGCCCATTAGCTATTACTGAAAAAAAAAGAACAAAACTTCTCTTTTAAAGTTGTGAAGAGTTGCATCATAAGCCTCATATACCTTCCTTTTATCATTAAAGGAAAATTAGCAGATAATGTGAGTTGCATTACAGCAGGACAACTATTGAACCTAACCCAGCGCTGAAATCGGGTGTGGGTAATGATGAGTTTAAAGTAGTTCAAGATGCACTATGAACATGTAAATGCATCCGCACAGCTTAAATTCATGAAAGAGTTTAAAATCATTTTTCTTAACAGACAAGGCATGCTTATATTATATACTACGACATAAAGTGAGAGCCTTTATATTTTACCTGCTCTCCTTTCCTATAGTTGTTTTTAGCATTGAAGTAATATGATCCCATATCTTTTTCATACCCGCCATCTGTCAATCGCACTGAGTCATCATTGTGCTCACTAACTGGTTTGTACTACAACTACTTATTAAGGTTTCACTAGTAATTCATAAATTGATAGTTAGCAGATAGAAGCGAACCTGCAATGCTTGTGTTTCAAGTGGACTAAAACTTGCCAATATGTCATAACTTCATGGCAAATGCTGTAGATAAGGAAACCACATGGAATTCCTCCCTCTACTGATTTCATGCAATAATGCAATAATCAGTATCTGCACTAAACAATATGTAGCCTGAAGGAAAAGGAAATTACTATAAGATACCAAACAAAGTGAAAATAGGATTAAAACTGCTTGATAACAAAGTTCAAGATCTAAGGAGTGCAATTCACTGCGAATCAGATATGGAAGTTAACCCAACATGGAAGATAACTTGCAAAAATACTACAGTGAACTTAAACAATATGCTAACCATCACTTTCGAACAGTCATTATGCCCTTTTAAAAAATAAGAAACATATGCGGTATGTCATCACACTGACTCTTCAGTCTTTACACTAATAATCATATTAGCATTGGAGCTCAGTGCCAATGTTAAAGATGAACAAAACCGGCTCTCTAGAAATGATTGAACCACGAATTGCATGTTTAATGGACCTGAATTGGTGTTTTAATTTTGATGCCTACATTTGGTGAATCTCAAACTCTTTTTTTATAAATTAGTGTTCCATACTTTTTTTGTGATGTAGGAGGGTCGGGAAAGTCTTGTTGTGGCCAAATATATAAAATAATTTGTTCAGGATGATTATTTTACTGTCAAAACTGTAATATTAGACAATGCCTTTGAAGTCTATGTTCATATGCATTCAAAAACGTTTATCCAGAAAGTATGAGTTTTATAACCGAATTCAAAATATAAAAGATTAAACAAAATTGCGTTAGAGGTTGTAAAGAGTACCTAGATAGTCAGGTACTCGGGTTCCATTTAGTTCTGCACTTGTCTTACTGGGATGATTGCTTCTCATAGTAGTGCATATCATAAATAGAATCCCCATTTTTTATTGCAAAACAGATGTCTACATGAAGTGCCACTGAAACAAGTCTCTGATAATCACATTAACGTGTTTGACTTCCTGTCAGTTGCAACCAATCATGTAAAAAATCACAGATAAGCTTCCTGCAAATGGCATTCTCAACCAGTAAATAAATTATGTGTAGCCTTTAGTGCACTAGTTTAAACATTGAGCCTATCTGTTGCAACTAATCCTGTTAAAGATGGCAGATAAGCTTCATGCATCTGGCTCAACCGATAAATTATACGGAGCTCAGTGCATTGGTCTGAAGATTAAGCCTATCAGTTTTTCCGCTTAGAGCTTATATTAGAGGGAAGAGCAATTGATGTATGTCATTTTCATGAGTACCGTAAAATCTAGTGTTAGTTATGTTAATATGATTGTTAGTGTAAAATCTAGCATCTGTTATTTAGTTTAATTAGTTGAAGTATATTGGATCCAAGTAATTTGAAGATTGAGCCTATATGTTGCAACTAATCCTGTTAAAGATGGCAGATAAGCTTCCTGCATCTGGCTCAACCGATAAATTATATGATGCTCAGTGCATTGGTCTGAAGATTAAGCCTATCAGTTTTTCCGCTTAGAGCATATATTAGAGGGAAGAGCAATTGATGTATTTCATTTTCATGAGTACCAGAAAATCTAGTGTTAGTTATGTTAATAAGATTGTTAGTGTAAAATCTAGCATCTGTTATTTAGTTTAATTAGTTGAAGTATATAGAATCCAAGTAGTTTGAAGATTGAGCCTATCTGTTGCAACTAATCCTGTTAAAGATGGCAGATAAGCTTCCTGCATCTGGTTCAACCGATAAATTATATGGAGCTCAGTGCATTGGTCTGAAGATTAAGCCTATCAGTTTTTCCACTTAGAGCTTATATTAGAGGGAAGAGCAATTGATGTATTTCATTTTCATGAGTACCGGAAAATCTAGTGTTAGTTATGTTAATATGATTGTTAGTGTAAAAACTAGCATCTGTTATTTAGTTTAATTACTTGAAGTATATAGAATCCAAGTAAAGTTTATGATAACAAGTTTACAATATTATAATAATGCTTACAACATTATTTTTGTTTGATTGTCATCAACTCATTGTTGACCAACAGCTGACCATTTTAAGTTAGATTGCTTAATTCAACATTTTTCTTTGTTTTTCTTCTTGATACTTGCTTAACACCTTACAATGTGACGCCTCCACACCCATCAGTCCCATTATTTAATTGAAGGCTAGGCACGTCTTCAATGCTATATTTTTAGATAGATTATTCATTATTCTACTACAGAAAATCAAAATCTAAAACAAAATTTGCATACTAAAAACAAAAAAGACGATGCTGTAATGCTAGATCTTCTCATAAATAATTATATAGGTGCTCTTGACAACAAACAAACTAGCCACACAGAGACTTACAGATAACCAGATAGCAAGTACGCCAAACAGTTTATTCAAGAACTACTGCTACAGGTCCATTTACTTCTTCCTGTAAAACATACATATTATAATATAGTCATGTATCAGGATTACCTAGCAACGGAATAAGCAGTGTCAAATCCACCTAACATTCAAACACACATTAGTGTCTTCTATAAATAGAAAACTAACAATGAAAATTAAAATCGGCTTGCCTCTTTCTTTTCTAATGGTTTCTCAATGTTGTACCTTCATACACCACTTCACAATACCACTGTAAATCTAAAAGAACCAACAGAACTTGAAGAAGATCCATGTCTTTGTATCCTTCTTTGTTTTCTTAACACCTAAACTTAATAGCAGGAAATAATAGAATAAACAAAACTGAACATACAAATATATATATACACCGACAAATATATAATACACAATGGATGTAAATAAAGCCAAAAAAGAGAGATATGTTACCGATTGAAGGTTGGTTTCAAGCTCCAAAGCTTCAGATCTATATACAAAAGCTTCATTAAAATAAAAATGTAATATTTTGATTACAAATTTAAAATTTACATACATAATCAAACCAAACATTTTTCTCGGCTCGATTTTAAGCTACTAAATTAAATAAGGCCACCAATTTCTAGCCCGATTTGTAACAGAAAACTATTTCCTTTTCTTCAAACATCGTCAATCGCTTTCACCCTGGCCAGAATTTAACCTTCACCAATCGATTTTACATAAATCGAAGCTTCCACCAAGATCTTGATTCAGTGATTTCGTATTAGGTTTAAATTGGGTTTTACAAGAAAGGTGCGGTAAGAAAGGATACAGAGAGAGACAGAAATAGGAAGAGGGAGAGAGAGGGAGAGAGAGAGAGAGAGGAGAGCTAAAGGAGATGAAGTTTGATATTTGAGAGAGAGAATCAGGATTTTTTAGATAGAGTGGAAGTTTGAGAGAGAATTGCAATTGTGGTCTGAGAGAGAGAGAGAGAGAGCCGCGAGTTTGAGAGAGAGAAAGCCCTGATGTGTGAGTCGAGGTTTGGGGGAGAGAGGGAGAGAGATAAAGATGGATATAGATATAGAGATAGAGATGTATGGGTGTGCGTATAGAGGGGGAAGGGGGAAATAATTTTTTAACTTTTTTTTTACGGGGGAAAATTTGGGTACTCAGTGGGGGAACTCAAATATTTATTTAGTCAATTTTTTAAAAATGGTTATAGACAACTATTAGCATAAATAACCGATGTTAAAGTGAAAAACATTAATTTGTTATTATTTTAAAATTGAACATAGACAACGGTTATTATGTAAAACCGATGTTAAACAGGATTTTAACATCATTTTTTTTAAAACCGATGTTAAACAGGTTTTTGACATCTGGTGCATTACATACCGATGTCTAACAACCGATATCGTATCTACTATTTTTAGTAGTGAGAACGAGGTATGAACACTATGAATTTCTCGTGATGGCTTTTGGCCCAACGAATGCACCAGCAGCATTTATGGATTTGATGAATCGAGTATTCAAGAAGTACCTGGATAAGTTTATCATTGTATTTATTGATGGCATCTTGATTTATTCGAAAACGGAAGAAGAACATGCAGCATACTTAAGAACGACATTGGAGACATTACGAAAGGAACGGCTCTACGCGAAATTTTTGAAATGTGAATTTTGGTTGAAGGAAGTGCAATTTTTAGGACACATCATTAGTATTGAAGGAATTCAAGTGGATCCAGCGAAGATTGAAGCTATTTTAAATTGGGAAAGACCAAAGGCTCCAACGGAAGTTCGAAGTTTCTTGGGATTAGCCGGTTACTACAGAAGATTTGTTAAGGATTTTACAAAGATAACCACCCCATTGACGAAGTTGACACGAAAGAATGAAAAGTTTGAATGGAACGAGAAATGCGAAGTAAGTTTCCAGGAATTGAAGAATCGATTGATAACCGCACTTGTGCTTGTTTTACCAGATGATCAAGGAGATTTTGTCATATACAACGACTTTTCTTATCGTGGACTAGGATGTGTTTTGACGCAACATGGCAATGTGATCGCATATGCTTCTAGACAACTAAAGCCGCATGAACAAAAATATCCGACGCACGATCTCGAACTAGCAGCAATCGTATTCATACTAAAGCTCAGGAGACACTATATATACGGCGAAAGATGTGAGATTTACACGGACCATAAAACCTTGAAGTATATTTTCACACAGAAGGAACTCAACATGCGACAGCGACGTTGGCTAGAGTTAATCAAGGATTACGATGTTTCAATCAATTATCATCCAGGAAAGGCCAATGTAGTAGCAGATGCGTTAAGTCGAAAGGAACGATTGAATCTGTTAACATCTTCATAGGACTCAATCAAGGAATTCGATAAACTGGAGATTGAAGTTTGTGTTCCAGAAGATTCTATTGAAATGATTTACACCATGACCTTTCAGCCAGAATTGTTGGAGAAGATAAGGTGTCAAGAAGAAGTAATGGATCAGGAAATTGACAATTTGACAGGAGAAGAGATTACCAGTCAGAAGGATGCCAAAGGAATTTTTCGAGTTGCTTCAAGAATCTGGATACCTAACGTACCGGAATTGAAAGCAGAAATTTTGCAAGACGCTCATAGTTCAAGATATTCGATTCATCCCGGAAGCACAAAGATGTATAGAGACCTGAAGGAAAACTTTTGGTGGCCAAATATGAAGAAAGAAATGTGGAATGGGTTAACAAGTGTTATACGTGCCAAAGAGTGAAAGCTGAACATCAACGCCCGAGCGGACTATTACAACCACTAGATATTCCAGAATGGAAATGGGAGCACTTAGCTATGGATTTTGTAGTGGGACTTCCAAGGACGAAAGCAAATCATGGTACAATTTGGGTCATCATTGATCGATTAACGAAGTCAGCACATTTTCTTCTGATCAACGAAAGGTTTTCACTGGACAAGTTAGTGCACTTATATCTCAAGCAAATCGTAATGCGTCATGGAGTACCCGTATCTATTGTATCGGATCGAGATCCCCATTTCAATTCAAGATTTTGGAGACAATTCCAAGAATGTCTAGGAACCAAGTTGAACATGAGTACTGCTTATCATCCACAAACGGACGGGCAAAGTGAAAGAACTATTCAGACAATTAAAGATATGTTACGAGTGTGTGCAATAGACTTTGAAGGCAATTAGGAAGAGCACTTACCGCTAGTGGAATTTTCTTATAACAACAGCTATCAAGTAAGTATTGGGATGCCACCTTATGAAGCTTTATATACGAGAAAATGCAGATCACCTACATGTTGGGATGAAATTGGAGAACGCAAGATTCTAGGTCCAGAACTGATTCAGCAAACCAAGGAAAAAGTAGAACTTATCCAAAAGCGACTTGAAGCAGCGCAGAATCGACAACGTCAATATACAGATCAATCCAGAAAAGATGTGGACTATCAAGAAGGGGAACATGTATTACTAAAGGTATCGCCATGGAAGGGATTAACTAGGTTTGGCAACAAAGGCAAATTGAAACCTCGCTACATTGGACCATTTAAAATTTTGAAGAAAGTTGGGAAGGTTGCGTACGAGTTAGCTTTACCACCCCATATCCAGCATATTCATAACGTATTTCATATATCCATGCTTAAGAAGTACAATCCTGATACAAGGCATGTAATAGAATATGAGCCAATAGAACTTCAGGAAGATTTGTCGTATGTAGAGCAGCCGATAAGAATTCTAGATCGGCAAGAGAGGGTATTAAGGAATAAGTCTGTACCATTAGTGAGAGTTTTTTTGGAGAAACCCAGTGGTTGAGGAATCAACCTGGGAGCTCGAGAGTGATATGTTAGAAAAGTATCCTCAGTTATTTATATATTGTGATTCTGAGGACAGAATCCTGTTAAGGGGGGAGAATGTAACGACCGAGAAATTACGCTTGTATTATATTATAACAAAGATAAATTATGTGTATTATTATGTGATTAAATGTGTGGAGTCGTAAAATCCTAATTGCTATGTGCTACGTGTTGTCTGTTTTGATCCGAACGTGTTTTGGATATTTATTGAGTGTTTTATCGTAAGTTATATATTTTTATATCAAAACCCGTACAGCTCAAACAGTGTTTTAAAAGCCCGTATTTCAAAAAAAATCATTGGCCCTATTTTGCCAAAAACAACCTATACCATATCGCTATTGTGAACCCGTAGACGTTTTACAAATTTACCTTTTTCGCGAAAAATGACTTTTCCGGACCCCTTCGGGTACCAAAAACCCCACAAAAATCACATTTTTATTTTTATATGATCATGAAAATATCATACATCATTTTTCTTTGTATTTTTGTAATATTCATAATTTTTGGGAATTTTTAGCATTTATTTTGTATTTATTAAATATTTAAAAATTCATAATTAATACCCAAAAATTATAAAAATTGGGGACAAATATTTTTATTAGATGTGTAATTAGCCCCTTAATTTTATTTAGGGGTATTATTTTCCATAATATAAATAGCCTAATTTTTATTAATTAATTAGTTATTTAATCATAAAAATTCAGAAAATCAAGAACTAGGGTTTGTTGGTGAAGAACAGGGCAGAGAATCAAACCGGATTTTGAAGGTGATTCTGTTAACCAAAACGAACATGTAAGTAGTCAAATTGAAGCTTGTGATTCATAGTTTTATGATTATGTAATCATTTTTGTTGTTGAATTGCTCGATTTTAATTTCGTATTTTCGGGTTTAGTATTCGAATTCGGGTTGCTTGATGTGTTGTTTGTTTGATGATTTCGTTGTCATAAGTTTGTAGATCGTCGAATTTAGGATCGAACGACACCGGTTTCGTAGGATTTGGTGTTGGTTTCGAGCTTGCCGGAAACGGCGCCGTCACCGTCGTGTTCCTAGGTTTCCGACGTCGAGGACGATGAAAGAAGGAGGAAGGTGGGGAAGCAGTTGTGGTTGATTGTGGAACGAAACTCGTGGAGGAAACGTGACCAAGACGTTGTGATTTAATCGATTGCACTCGCCGGAAATTTCCCCGCCGGCGTCGGGTTCTGTCCAAGCAGCCGACGTGTTCTTCGCGACCCGGGTTCGACCCCCAAAACCTGAAAACCAATTACCTGATTGTGTTTTTGAATTATTAATTATTTATTTATATTTTACTAAATCAAAATTAGTTTTTATAAATCCTAAAAATCAATTAAAAATCAGTTTTAAATTCTGAAATTTTTTATAATTAATTTCTAAATTATTTTATTAATTTAGAAATTCGAATTTAATTATTTTTTTAATTATTTAATTATTTAATTATTTATCTAGTTATTTATTTATTTATCTATTACTTAATAATTAGGTAGTTAATTAATAAATAAGGATTAAAAATGATTGTATAATATGAATAATAATTCGTTAATTAGTTGAATATTGCGAGTAACTCAAATCTATACGAGTATGGATTCGTTAATCAGAATTATTATTCGAGCGATAATTTATTTATTCGAAGAGTGTCGTAATTATTATTCGTATCGAATAATTAAATACAGATAATTAATTAATTAATTAATCGTATAAGTTATAATCATAATAATAATAGTTCGATAATTATACGAGGAATGCGAGTAGCTCGCATTTATACGAGTAGTTAATCGTTGAGTTAGATTATGGTGCGAATAATAATTATTTATCCGATAAATAGCTATAAGTTAATTATATCGATTGATTATTTGTAAATAATCGATCTAATCGAGTAAGTAATAATAATTTATAAATAATTGTAATAATTGTAGTTAATCCAAATAATTAAGGATTAATTATTTTAAAATACAATAATTATTAATTAATTATTTAAAAATATAATTAAGAATTATTTAATTATAATTAATATTTATAATTAATTATTAATTAATTAAATCTTGTTTAATTCATAGTAATTAAACCGTTAGTCCGATTTGAGTGAGTCGGCGGCTCTACTAGGGTTCCCTCGTCGATCTAGGCATAGGTAGCACTCCATTCTATAATTATTCCCATTACCTCTCGTGGTAAACCGATCCCACAAAGAAAAGAATTGTACAGTACGAAATAACATAAAAACAACTAGACTCAGAAAAATGAAACAAATCCAATAAAAATAATTGTAAGTCATAATTTCTTCCGAAATAGAGTCGTATTGTGATAGTTAATTGTTTATATGCCCTAATAGGGGTAGAATCGAGTCAAATAAATTCCGAAAAATTATAATATAATCAAATAGGGTTAGTTAATTCAGGTATGAGTCAAGTATCGAATCTAAAAATATTTATAAGTCCAAAAATCAATTATGTGCTTTATGTGCTATGTGCTTTACGTGGTTATGTGAACCTTTTGTGCTATATAATTATGTGTGTATATATGCGAGTCAGATAGAAACGCATGGGTAGATTATTAGGGTTACGTAGTATAAATTCGAGATATGCGTATATAGTAAGTTATCTAAACGACTATCTTTCTATGATTGATTCAGTATCAGTAAAGTAGATCAAGCAGGTGACCAAAGGCGGTGAATTGAACCAGGTTAAGTACGCGCAAGGCAAGTTTTTCCCCTATTCTAACTCTAGAATAGTGAATTATTCCCCAATTTCCATATCAGTTACACTTTGATAATTATTGTTCATATACACTGTTACACAATTATTGATTCTTGTTTATATTTTATTTCGATTCTTGATTTCTCCCAATTTATTGAATTCCCTACTCATATTCCAATACTTTTACCCTTGTTACATATATTCTGATATATCCTGATGTTAGGAATACATCAAAAGTATTATGATTGTTCCGGATGCTAAACTTTGGACTGAATGGTTACGATACGGGCTGGGTTTTACCCAGACCTTTAATTAATAGGCCATAGTTGCCTGAGTACTCCTTATATTGGTTGGGTCTATGCAGTTGGGTATAGATCCGCACTGTATCCTGACTGATCAGCAGGTTATAGTGCATATATTGGTTCTTGTTTCCAGTCTTGTTCATTTGGCACTCGCCAGTGTTGGCAAATTATTATTCTATACAGATACAAATGGTTGTTAAAACCATCAGAATATCGATTCATTTATTCTTTTCTCTTTATACTATAAATATTATTGCAGGCTTGTTGAGCAATTTTGGCTCATCCCCTTTTATTGTTATTCCTATTGTTTTACAGTTAAGGTAGAGAATGAAACCCATCAGAACCCTCATAGTCAAGAAGCAAATCAAGCAGCAGGACCCTCTTATACCAAGAATGTTCATCCCTATCACAGAAGAGAGCTTTGAGTTACCAGATCAGGTGTAACAGGATAAGTAGTAATGTTGGTTTGAATAAAAATTGTGTGATGAGAATGTAGATAGAATATAGTTTTGTAATAAAGAGAGTTCTTGAGACAAATTGTTTTTATTTGGGTTTGTAATAAAGTTAGTGTGTCGTTATTGTTTTCAACACTTAACCTTAAAAGATCCTGAGTAGCAGTAGTTCGGGGTAATTATTATATTTATATTCCACTTGTGCAGGTTTAGTTTGTAGTTAATGTTAATAATGCCCCAAATCTATACCCCGGATTTGGAGGGTGTTATAGTGAGTCACGACTGCTTATCAGGATTTATGCCGTTGTCATAGTATTTTTCCAGTAATCAGAGATTGTGAAAAATCACCACAAAAATTTATTTCCTTTTCTAATGCATATTAATTAATACCAGCAATGCACTTGGGTCATCCCTTCCACATAGTTACTCTAGATCTCAAAGGAGTACCTGACTTTTATTTTCTTTTTTTTTATTTTCTTTTGATAAGTGAGGCTTATCAGCATTTAGTTCATCCTTAAGATTTACTAACATCAGAATCTAACAGATTTGAAGCAATAATCTAGTTTGTGACTTAGTAATAAGATACACAAAGTAAACTTGACTAAGCTGAAAATCAGAATTTGCTTGTGTTAACGAGTTTCCACATAAACAACTAATTCAAATATGGGATTTCTAGTATATTAAAGATAACTAGGTCAGCATCTAGCACAGTTATCCTCATTGGATTGAATAGTCACAGAACATTCAAAACACTATTAGAGTTTAAAGATCCACATCAGATAACAATCAGCATTTAATGAATTTCGATTTTAAGCACATATTATATGAAAATAAAATAATCTGTAAACACTGATCATAAAGTTTGATGCATGAGAACAAAAACTAAGCAGATTTAGAGAAAGAACCTGAAGCCATTCCAAGTTCATTTACCAGTCATGTAAAAGTAGCTTCACATAGTGATTTTGTGAAGATGTCTGCTAGTTGTTGATCTGTTAGAATAAAGTGCAATTCCACTGTACATTCCATCACATGTTCCCTTATGAAATGGTACCTAATGTTGATGTGCTTTGTCATTGAGTGTTGAACTGGACTACCTGTCATAGCAATAGCACTTTGATTATCACAGTAAATAGGGATTTTAGAAAATTCTAACCCATAATCCAGTAACTGATTCTTCATCCAAAGAATCTTTGCACAACAGCTTCTTGCAGCAATATATTCTACTTCTGCAGTTGATGTGGAAATTGACTTTTGTTTCTTGCTAAACCAAGAAACCAATCTGCCTCCAAGAAATTGGCAGCTTCCACTAGTGTTTTTCCTGTCTATTTTGCATCCTGCAAAATCTGCATTTGAGTAACCTAGGATACCACAATCCCAGATCAGTTGTACCATTAAGTTACTTGAAAATTCTTTTCACGACTATTAAGTGAAGTTCTCTTGGATCAGCCTGAAATCTTGCACAAAGACAGGTAGCATACATGATATCAGGTCTACTTGCAGTTAAATATAGTAACGAGCCAATCATACCTCTATAGTTAGTAATATCTACTGATGAACCAGTATCTTTATCTAACTTGGTTGCAGTGGCCATGGGAGTGGATGATGTTGAACTATCTTGCATTCCAAACTTCTTCAGTAAGTTTCTGGTGTACTTGGATTGATAGATAAAAGTACCTTCTTCATGTTGCTTGACTTGAAGGACCAGAAATAACTAAGTTCTCCCATCATAATCATTTGATATCTTGACTGCATTAGCTTTGCAAACCTCTCACATAGTTTTGCATTTGTAGAACCAAATATGATATCATCAACATATATTTATACCAAAAGTAAGTCCTTTCCATGGTTGAGGTAGAACAGTGTTTTATTAATTGTACCTCTGTGAAATCCACTTTCCAGAAGGAATTGAGCTAAAGTCTCATACCATGTTCTAGGAGCTTGCTTAAGGCCATAAAGTGCTTTATCAAGCCTGTAGACATGATTTGGAAATTTTGAATCTACAAAGCCTGGAGGTTGTTCATCATAGACCTCTTCTTCCAATTCTCCGTTAAGAAAAGCACTTTTCACATCCATTTGAAAGACTTTTTGTGAGCAGCATAAGCCAAAAAGATCCTTATGTCTTCTAATCTAGCAACTGGTGCAAATGTTTCATCATAATCAATACCCTCCTGTTGAGAGTAGCCTTTAGAAACCATCCTTGCTTTATTCCTTGTAATTATGCCATCACTATCAGTTTTGTTTCTGAACACCCATTTTGTGCCAACAACTGATCTGTTTTTTGGTCTTGGCACTAGGGTCCAGACTTTGTTTCTTTCAAATTCATTTAACTCTTCCTACATTACTTGCACCCAATCAGCATCTTGAAGAGCTTCTTCCACTTTCTTTGGTTCAGTCTGAGATAGAAAGGAATGATAGAAACATTCATTTGATGTTGCAGTTCTAGTTCTGACACCTGCTTCAGGATCTCCAATAATTAAGTCAGGTGTATGTGATTTGGTCCACTTCCTTGCAGATTGAAGTTGACTTCTAGAACTGGATCCTCCCCATGATCCATGTTGTCTCCATCAGCATTTTCTGATGCTCCCCCTGTAGTTATACTCTCTGAGACTTCAGAGTTTGATTTGGATCATTCAGGATTTGAAGTATCAGAGCTTCCAGAATTATCAGAATTTAACTCATCATAACCAGATGAATCAGAGTTTGAAGAGCTAGTATCAGGTTCTGATGCTTCTTTAGAGTCTTGAGATGTGGTAGGATCTTCAGCTTGCTCCTCCTGGACAGGTGCATTTTCCTTTGGAGTTATTACCACAGATTCAATGACATCAGTACTTACAGGATCAGGGTTTAAGTCATCAGAATTTACGAATCAGAATTTAAGTCTTCATTTTCAAATCTCAGCTGATCGTGATCATTGGAATCTTCAAGTCCAGTAATCTTCTTATCATCAAAAGATACATTGATAGATTCCATGACAACCGTTATTCTTAAATTGTAGACTCCGAAGGCTTTTGTGGAAAGTGGTTATCCAACAAAAATTCCTTCATCAGCTTTTAGATCAAATTTTGACAGCTGTTCAGGATGAGTCTTAAGAACAAAACACTTACATCCAAATACATGAAAGTATTTCAGATTTGGCTTCTTTTTCTTCACCATCTCATATGGTATTTTTCTATGCTTGTTTATGAGTGTTGCATTCTGTGTAAAACAAGCAGTCTGCACAGCTTCAGCCCAAAAGTAGGTTGGCAGCTTTGCTTCATCAAGCATAGTTCGTGGAGCTTCAATGAGAGTCCTGTTCTTTCTTTCTACAACTCCATTTTGCTGTGAAGTTCCAGTGCAGAAAATTCCCGTTTGATTCCATGCTCTTTGCAGAACTCTTCCATTATTGAATTCTTGAACTCAGTGCCATTATCACTTCTTATAATTTTAACAGAATCTTTGACCAACTTATCCAGCTGTCTGACATGATCAGTTAGAGTAAATGCAGTTTCATTCTTCTTGTGCAAGAAGTACACCCAGGTGTACCTTGTGAACTCATCCACTATAACCATAGCATATTTCTTCTTTGCAATAGACATGACATTGACTGGACCAAATAGATCAACATGCAGTAGGTGATAAGGCTCAAGAATTGATGACTCGGTTTTGCTCTTGAATTAAAATTTTCTTTGTTTTGCCTTTTGACATGAATCACAAAGGCCATCAGGAGCAAATACTGATTTTGGAAATCCTCTCACAAGATCTTTTTTTACAAGCTCATTTATGTTGTTGAAGTTTAAATGAGAGAGTCTTTTGTGCCAATTCCAGCTTTCTTCAATTGATGCTCTACTCAACAGACAAATTGCAGAATCATCAGTACTTGTTGCAAGTATGGCTTCATAAATGTTACCATGCATGTAACCTTTCAGAACCACTTTGCCTGTAGAATTGCTTACAACTTCACAGTGTTCTTCAAAGAAATCCACATGATAACCTCTGTCACAGATTTGACTCACACTCAGCAGATTGTGTTTAAGTCCTGAGACAAGAGCTACTGTTTCAATGATGACATTCCCAAGATTAATATCATCATATCCCAGAGTTTTTCCCATGTTGCCATCTCCACAAGAAACTTTTGGGCCAGCTTTCTCCACAAAGTCTGAGAACAGGGCTTTATTTCCAGCCATATGTCCTGAACATCCACTATCCAGTACTAGGATGTTTCTACTGTTGCCCTGCAATCACAAAGACCACTAATGGTTAGTTTTAAGGACCCAGACTTGCTTGGATCCTTTGGCCTTTTTAAGTTTGTTAGCATTTGCAGCGGATTTAATATCAGAGTTTATGCTAACATGCTGTTTATCAGAACTTATATCAGACTTTGCATCATATTTTACACTAGAAAGAATTAAAGCAATTTTCTTCAAAGAAGGTTTTATTTGATAATAATCATAGTATAAACTATGATATTCCTTACAAGTATAAATGGAATGCCATAAACTACCACAATGAAAACAAGGATTTTGTGGCTTAAACCTAACAGACTGACTCTTAACTCCTGACTTAGGAGGTAAAGAGTTTATATTCTTATTCTTCCTGCAAAAAGAAGCAAGATGGTTAGAGTTTCCACAATTATAACATTTCTTTCTAGGAGCATTAGGAACAGGCATATAGCTATTGCTTTTATTCACACCTTCATTTCCATTCCTATTTTTCCTAGTTGCCTTAACCTTGTTGACATTCCTTATTTCTTTCAGCTTATGCTTAAGCTGCTTCTTTGTCATTAAGCCTATGTTGACTTCAGCCGGTTTATCCTGTTCTAATTTGTCAGAAGTTGACTCCTCCTTAACTTCTGTCACAGACTCATTCATCTTTTCGGAATCAGACTTTACAGTTTTTGCTACAAACTTAACAGGATTTACCTTTGGCTTAAAAGTTTATTTAACAATAATTGGCTCAATTTGTTCAGTTCCTTTTTCACTTTTGTTATTTCCATAACCTAAGCCCTCTTTCCAGTTTCCACTACTTAATAAGTTCTGAGTTCCAGAGTTAGTCCAAGTCCTGATAATCTCTTTTTCTTTTTCTAACTCAGTTTTGAGAGATTTATTCAATTTTAGCAATTCATCTCTAACATTAAAAGCATCATCTCTCTCTTTCTGAGTTTGATGGAACATAACTAACTCCTTTTCTAAATAATCATTCCTTTTCTTAAAAGCAAGATTTTCAGAGGTTAATCTTTCACATGTTAAAGTTTGATCTCTGTAGCTAATAAACATGGTTTTAAGATTTAATCTCAACTCAGTAATATCATCAGTATGAAAGGCATAAGTTGTTTGAGGTACCATTAATTCAGCTATTTCAGGGCTGCCATCAGCATTTGCCATCAAAGCATAGTTCACCTCATCTTCAGAATCTGAAGAATCTGTCCAGCTTTTCTTCTTTGTGACAAGTGCCTTTCCTTTGTCACTTTTTCATTTCTTGCAGTCAGGAGATATGTGGTTTTTCTCACCACAAATGTAGCATTTGACATTTGAGTAATCTCCTATGTCAAACTTTCCTCCTCTACCTTCAGATTTTCTGAAACCCTTCTTATCAGTACTTCCACCTTTCTTGAAAAACTTATTTCCCCTTCTGAATTTCCTGTAAGCTATCTTTGTGATATCCTTCACCATAAGAGCACACAATTTCATCATCTCTTCATCAACATCTATTTCAGGTAAACTTTCAGTTTCTGAATCATCATCATCAGAACTTGATGATTCTGAATCAGACTTTGTGATGAGAGATTTTACTTTGCCTTTCTTTGAGACAGCCACTTTGGGGAATTCCGCCTCAGCCTTAAGAGCAACTGTCCTTGACTTTCTCCCTTGTCTCTTGTTTCTTTAATCCATCTCAAGTTCATAAGTATTGAGCGTACCATAAATTTCATCAAGAGTAGTTTCATCAAGAGCATAGTTGTCTCTTATAATAGTAGCCTTCAAATCCCAACTTTCAGGAAGAGCTAAAAGGAATTTTAGATTTGAATCTTCAAGATCATATTCCTTGTCCACTAGCGACAGATCATTCAAAATTTTGACAAACCTGTCATATAAGCTAGTTAATGACTCGTCACTTTTTGAGTCAAAGTGCTCATATTCTTCAGTGAGTATAGTCATCCTGTTCTTTTTGATTGCATCAATTCCCTGGCATCTTGTCTCCAAAGCATCCCATATCTCCTTTGCAATCTTGCAGTGAATTACTCTGTTTGACATGACATTATCAATGGCACTATGCAGCAAATGCCTTATCTTTGCATCCTTGGCAATGGATGAGATATCTTCAGTTGTGTATTCACTTTTCTCCTTTGGTATGGTCTTTGCTGGCTGATCTGCAACTACAACAGAGAGCTTGGTTGGCTTATGCGGTCCTTCATTAATTTTGTCAAGGTATTCTAGATCTGTAATTTCCAGAAACATAGCCATCTTCACTTTCCATATGGGGTACTCAGAAGGTCTTAGTATGGGACCCTTATAGTCTCATATCGACTGTGGATTTGAGTCTTTTGAGTTTCTTCAGTTTTGGCGGGCTTGGTTGGATTTTCTGCTTCTTCAGACATGATTATTTTGGATCTTTACTGTATGTGTGTTAACATAGAGGCTCTGATACCACTTGTTAGGTCACACAACACTGTAGAAGGGGGTTGAATATAGTGTAGAATATAATCAAATCGATTTCGAACACAAGTAACAGTAAACAGATATATTCGATATAATAAACTCTGTTACAATGGAACTGTTCTCTCTCAGTGATGAACAAATATCACGAGAGCTGCTAGGTTACAATGTATAATCTTCTCGATAATGATAACACATAGAGTGTAAACCTATGTTTGTGTTTATATAGTACAAAATTACAAGATAACTTCTAATTGATATAGAATATAATTCTGTCTTCTAAAATATATCAATCAGATATCTTATACAATTCTTTAAGTCCTCTAACTCTTTCCATGCATATCTTGAGTTTGTATTAGTCTCGATCTTCTTTCCTGTAAATCAGCTTCTTTCCTTAATTGTTAGTCCTCCAGTACTTAAGTTCTGATATCCATCTTCAGATATTATCTTCTGATAATCTAAGTTCTGATATCCTTAAGTTCTGACTTCCAGCAAGTACTGATATTTCCTATTTGTTAAGATCTGAAAACCAAACATGAAACATATTAAACATGACATCTCAAATATATCTAACAGAGCGTTTATGTCGCCTCACTCTATTATTCTAATTTTATCAAATTTTAAAGTTGATAAATATTAAAAATTATGATTATCTTATATTTTCCTAAACTTTCTCCACGATTTTCATAATTTAACTTACTATTATTATTAAAGAAATTTCAGTTACCTTAATTTAATAGAAAATATATTTTATACTGTAATCTTATAACCTTCATACTATCATACAGTTGCAATATGTTGATACGGGGTTTCTTGATTTTATATTTTCACAATCTCCATGGATGAATAACAATTTGTTTTTACTCCAATCTTTGTTATTATGCTCATAATTATTTTATTATTTTGTACATATTTATTTTGAGTTTGATAATGGTTTACTTGAATTGATTTTCAGGGTGATAAACAGATAATATATGTGGACATAAATCATTAATGAAATTGTAGTGTTGCTAAGTTTACGAGACTTTATCTAATTTTGTGAATTTATATGTATTTACTTCTGTTGTGCTGTAGAGTAGTTTGGATGTTAATACTCGATAGTTGATAGGCTTCGTGGTTCGTGCTATATGATCAGGGACATCAAAAGATAAAATTTAAAAATACAAATTTATAATCATTAGTGCATTGTTGTCAAGCAGAATTTTACTGTAGTGATGCTACCGGGAATGTCTATCATTACCTGAAAGTTTCGGGTTTTTAGGAGTTATTGTAAATTCAAAATAGTCAAAGTTTTTAATACAAATAGAAAGGTATATATATGAAAAAAAAAATTATAAAATATTGTTAGTTTTCTTTATTATGTATATTTGTTACCATGAGTGTCAACTTAAAAAAAATACTATAAAAAATATATGAATAAAATTATTTAATTTGTACAACATTGCATTAATTAATCTGATATTACAGATTCTTTTATCGATATTTTTTTTAATTTGAAATGTTTTTGAAATTAACAACTTCTAATTCTCCTAAAATTTCTTGATCAGATTAATATTTACTTAAATTATAGATTGTAAATAATAATAGAGTGGTTCATTGGAGCAAACATACTTAATACGAAATAGCAGTTATTTAAACTTATATTTTTTCCGAATGACCAAGACTATGGTTGAACATTCGGTCGGTTCGGTCAGGTTGGGTTGAGCATTCGGTCGGTTCGGTCAGGTTTCACGAAACCTGACCGAACCGAATTAACCGAAAATCGAATTATAATTTTTTTGAAAATAAAACCAAACCGATTTAATATCTGAACCGAACCGTTTACCGAACCGAAATATTTCGGTAAATTCGGTCCGGTTTTTCAAATCGAACTATTATAAAAAATCAGGCAACTCCAACAGTCCAACTCCAATAGTACTGTAGTCTGTGAATCTGTACTTTAGACTGGAGCAAGCAAAACACAACCTGTTAAATGTCATTCACTGGGTTTGCGGATTCTGGAAAATAATTTTGAAAATGAATCTGCATTCTGCAAAACAAGATGCAAGGCAATTAAAAGAACCATTCTAAGAATCTTGCACTTGAATTAGCAGTGCTACAATCAAGACGAATTTACAGTGAAGATCGATGATGGATCACCTTCATGCAAGAGCTATATCTAAGAAATGAATTTGCAGTTAAATACACCATTAGGAATTCTGATAAGATGAATGAAGGAAATAGATTGGATAGAAGAGCTTCGCGACATATGATGATCTCGTGTCAATATTAATGGGAACCCATTATCCTGATATATCAATTCTTCCGTTCCAACAGGAGATGCATCATATCCAAAGATTAATAATTTGGTATTGATACTAAATATAATATATATATATATATAATATAATATAATATAATTAAAAAATATAGATATATTTATTTCGGTTAATTCGGTTAAAACCGAACCAAAAATCTGGTAAACATTTCCGAACCGATTTTAATTCGGTTAAAACCGAAAAACCAAAATAACTGGAATTTTTTAAAAAAAAACTTAAACTAAACCGAACTTAAATTTACCGGTTCGATTCGATTTTTCGGTTTCGGTTGGATTGTGCTCACCCCTAACAAGACCAAATAGAAAATGTGAAAAAATAATCAGCATTTTTTAATTTTAAAAACCTTTTTATTTATTTTTATTCAAATACACATTTTTTATAAATATATAAAAAAAAAATATAAAGTCAGCTACGAAACAAGGTTTACTAAACAAGTTACTGTTGGACGAGGAGCATGATTCTAACATGTAAACAATTCTGACAGATGAGGTACGTACCTGTGCCATAAGTATTTGATTCAGACGGGGAATTCTTAACAACTAGGAACTATTGAATTTTAAAGTTTATGATTTTTTGTTAATTTATCAAACAATAAATAAAATACAAATTCAATTCAAAATAAATAAATTAATTAATAAAAAATATAGACAACTGATGTTTTAATTTATTTATTTTTTTGATGTTATATTCCCATTTGACAAGATAAGATATATCTTTCAACAATTTTTATTTATGTTATATTGTCTAATTAATGTTGCATATAAATTGGTAAAAAACATATATAATATTTAAATAACTATATATTTCCTGAGGCCTTTGTAAAAAGTCGGAAACAATCGTCTAAGGTGGGCTTGGAGTAGAGCTCTAGTCCCAGCCCCTGCCCCCTTAAACCCCCCCTAAAACCCTAATCTCCTGCATCCTATATAATACGTATATAGATTCCCCCTTTAACTTGTAAAAGTAAAAATAACCATGAATGCAATGGCTCAAAAAGATATAGCAGCTGCTTTGCAACTTTGTTCTTGGAAACACCTTGATCTTGATCCTCAAACAGCCCATGAATTAGAACAAGAGAAACGCTTCCAAAAACAAAGGCTGCAGCAGACTATTCCTCCTCCTCCTCCGAACCCACAAACAATTCAGTACGTTCCTCCGACGGAGAATGACAAATTTCCTTCAGCGTTGCGTCGACTTGTCGGAGAACGCAGCCCCTCATGGGAGAAACAGATGACAAGTAGTGACTTGTTGATTAGTCAGACAAGGTTACTGCTAAAACAAAGCTATGTGAAAAATTACTTGTATCCACTTCTGAGTACTAGACAAGTCGACAAACTTAAGAAAGGTGGATTTGTGGTGAATGTTTATGACTGGAGAGGGAATATCTATGAGATGGAATTCAAGCTTTGGGGATATAAGGCGCATGTGCTTACTAGCCAAAACTGGCTTGAGTTTGCAAAACATCATAATCTGGTGAAAGATAAAGATTGGATTACTCTTTGGATGTTCAAGCATGTTGATACTCATCAGATATGTTTCGCCATTATTTCTGAGAGGAAACCTCTGACCGCCGTCCCTGCTGCTGCCGGAGACAAGAGGAAGAAGGTTGTTAGCATCAATCAGTGCAACCGCTTGGAAAGAAGAAGAAAGAATGATCCATGATGTAGGTTATATTATTATTATCAGATGGGTATATTATAATCGTTTATAATTCTGTTAACTTAGTCGCATATAGACATGAGACAGAACTAGTACTAACAACTATATATAGGATCTTACCATGGCCCACAATTAGGGCTTTGTTATAGCTTTGGTACTGGAAATCACCAATCTTTTTGGACTGAAGTTGGTTGATGCATTCAATGTTGACTGGAAAAATATTATAAAAGTATATTAGTTATATACACATTGCTCTCTGATTTATAATGCTTCTGTTGGTTTGTTTTTGTTAATCATGTTTGTTTTGCTAAAGTTTTCTGTTGGTTAACAATGAATGGATTGACATTTGCTTCTTCTTCGTAATAATATAACATCACCAGCTATGGATGATGAATTTCGTTGAAAAGTAAATAAATAAAAAGAGACAAAAAGCATGTCAATGCACAACAAAACAAATGCAGTTATTAATGAATTGTTGATGCAATGCAAATCATCAATAAGAGGGGCTATTCCATTCCACTATTTTTGCATTAGTTTCTGACTTTTGAGCACATATAATTCATTCAGTTACAAAACCTATACAACATCAGTAGCTAGTACATCGCCTTTACGATTTTCTTTTTTAAAGAACCTTAAAGATTTTTTACATGTCATGAAAAGGCCTATTCTATAGAACTTTTGTTCATCTGGCAAGAACTACAACTTTTGACTTGTACATTAAAGCAGGGGCATCCTCTCCATAAACTAGTGAGCCATAGCAATTCTTTACTGGTTCCCCAGTTGATCTAATTTTTCATTAGGTTGCTTAATACGAACCTTGTATTTCATCCTGAGTATTAACGATATTTTTAACTTATATCCTTGTGCCTTCAAATAATACGAGGCACCTCACAGCCTTGTTCAATCAGGTGAAAAAGAAGGTTTGTCGTGTGGTTGTCCATGCAATGAAATGTGGAAAATTTAGCTCTCATGCAACACTTCTTCTGTTTGATGGAGTTTATTACCATGTTGCTGAAGAGAGAGCATATCATCTGAGTCCACCTTTAGCTGAAGGGAAGAGAAAAAGAAGGTAATGTATACACTATGGACTATATACAAAACAGCAGAATAAGATGAAAAATCTATTCTTTAAAAGCCGGTAGAATACCATATTGAGATGATTCCGCAAAGAGCCTTCTATCAACTTTTTGAGCTTCTCACATTGATCAACCATATGCCCTGAGCTAATCATCTCCTTAAGGCGATACCACAAGCGCTCAATAGTCGTGTAAGGAAACCAAACTCCTGCTGTTTTCTTCCGACGAGTAATATCAGCAGGTCTCTGCAATAATCACAACTTCCATCACTGTAGCAAACTGAGTTTATGAAAAACAAGGTCGACAAAAGCTGGAAGATCTAGGCTTTTATAATCACTTAGCAGCAATTGGCCATTACTTAATAAATTGGTTTACATTTCTACTTTTTTAATCAACAGAAGATGATAAGCAAAAAGAAATCTTCAAACCATAGGTGTTGTATCCAATGTTCATTTCCCAAGTTGTAACAGATTTACAAAAAATATTATTAACATAGGTTTCATAAGCTAGTAGTAATGCAAGAAGGAAAGCCTTGATTTACCAAAGAGGCTAGGGACTCGATGTACTCGAGCAGCAGATTTGTAGCTTCTGCATATCGGCCATAATCAACATACAATCGTAGCAATGATGCAGGAGATGATTCATTTCCAGCCATGCCCAGAGTACTTTCTCTTCTACCACCCTGCCATGACAGTTCTTGGTAACTGATAACTTGCAACGATTGACTAGTTAAATTAACTTCATCTCTTTTTAGTGTTTTAGCATGTAATCATGTATGCATCAATTCCCTCCGGTCAAATAACATCAATTTTAACTTTACTTTTCAAAAAACAATCTAAATTTCCAACTTGCCTATTTATTTCCTTGCATATCACACAATCTAATTAACTGCCAGGCAAACAATTTTAGATGGTTGTAATAATAGGATAAAAGATGATAATGTAAGAATTAGATTGTACTATTACGAACTCATAAAATTTCATATAAATGAATTATCAGATTTACCTTAAATAGACGAACTAGCCAAAGAGGCAATTCAATTTGTGCATCACTAGAAAGAAGAGTCTCAGCGATTGCTACTGGTAATCCGGGATGGAATCCTCTGTATTTTTCCTACAAATTTCAGAACATAGATGTTAATGATAAGAAAGAAAATGATTGGTCAGATATTAGCACAGAAATCCAGACTATTTCAGTTTTAAAGAGTAGCAGAGCTTTCATGTACTATTTATATAAATATCAATTGATGCTGGTGTGCCCAGTTTCATGCACTATTCATATAGATATACGAGAACATCCAACTATATCCTGCAAAAATACTGCATGATGGAAACAAGTGCTGAGCACATATAAATGGCAGATAAAAATGATAGGAAAAAAAAATTATCGCAATTTTGTCTACATTAAGACATTTCAGATCTCACTAGCATTCCAGGCACAAACACAATCAAAAAGAAATGTTTCACTTAAACAAAATGGAATACGGTGCACTAACAAGGTAAAATTCTAGTGTTTCCCAGTGGTTCCCAGTAGATTGGTATGTTGAAGGGGCTGTGTCAACGGAACCATAAGCTGGCTCGTCCTTTGATGATTGTAGTAGAAGACCACGCATCTTATTGTTCCTAAAAAGATCACGTACAGAGTTTCTTTAATAAACTATATGCTTAGAGAAAATAATAAGCCAAATTGGCCTAAGAGATGGTAGCGTCAAACAAATTCAAAACACAAAAACTTATCCGAGGAGATAACTTACCCAACCAACAGCGTACCATCAGTGATTGAACAGCATTTTAATGACATCTGAGCAAAAACTCTCTCTAAATGCCTGAAGAAGGATCATGCATATAGACCAGATAGAATTAAACACTAGACATGCAATGACTTTGATATTGGTCATAGATAAGCTAACCTTTTTAATTCTGACCCTCTCCAAAATTTAAGAAGAACTGCAAATGCTGTGTCATATAAATTAGATTGGACCAGAAGGTCAACCAAGTCTAGAGAAGGTTCTCCATTCCCTGAACCATAAAACCAGTAAACCCCGCTTAATTCTCTTTCAAAAAGTAAATGTAGACTTTTAAGCCAGTTGTTAAATTACCGGTATTTGTCCATTTAACATCTGCTAACGAAAGCAAGTATTCTGCTGAGGCCAACACAAACTCATTTTCCAGGATTTCAATATCTACATATGACTGTGGCCTTTTATCACCAGTTGCTGCAGACAATTGCAATGGGAAAACATAATATATTAAGGGAAAAGCAGCAAAAGACAAGCACTTAGAAATGAACATGAATTCATTTTCAAAAGAGTTAGTTACTTTGTTCTTCTATAGTTATTCTAGCCTTTTTACTTGGATAATTTTCTCTGTGTAGAGAGCTCTGATCAGGTATAGGGTCGATCCATGCATAAGCAGGATGAACAAGATGCAGTGCATTAATGGCTGCAGACAGTCCATTCAGCCTCTCTTGCAGCATCGAGGACCGGTGCTGGTAATCTTTCACTGCTGCTTCAGTCCTCAATCGAGCTGAATACAAGTAAATGTAATAAGATGCTCTTCGCCAGTTATGTCGGTGCATCTCACATGCATAAAGAAGCTTAAATGGATTCGGCTTTGCATAAGTATCTGAGCTAAGAGCCTACATATTTAACAAGAATCTCTGGGTTTAATATCAATCTGCCAAGAAATTAGATACAGTAGTATCTTGCTAGAACTACTATTAGCACACACCTTCCAAACAAGCTCTTGTTCCACCTTCTCTGTTAGTCCAATTAAAGGCAGTTGACCATTACAAAGAATCTGCATCGTGAAACATGAATAACATTAGCTGACATTTTTTAGATCAGAATTTAAAAAAAGAAACATGTTACTGTACTTAACTTTTACTCCCTATGTCCCTCCCATTTGTTTACACTTTCCTTTTTGGGATGTCCCTTCTAATTGTTTACATTTCAAAATTTTCCAAAAATAGTAAAGTTTTTATAATTTTTAAAATAACTACATTCACTACTCTCCACTATACCCATTTTATACATATAATATTAATCGGTCTCCCTACTTTACTCACTTTTTTAACTTTCCTCCACTATTTTATCATTTTTGTTAAACTTCGTGCCCAACCCAAATGTAAACATTTGGGAGGGACGGAGGGAGTACAAAATTCAACCAAACTTATACAACATTGAAAAAAATTCAATAAGACATGTGAACAATCTAATGCAAAAAAATTTACAATGAAGTGGGAATCACACACTATAACAAAAATCTAACGCAGAATAAGCAAAGCTGTAACGTGTTTTAATTCACTATCCACAAATTATTTTCGGCCCTTTCCTTGATCAGTATGCGTGAAGGATTCCATTATAAGCCTTACAGAAGAATTATGATTTATCTCACTTCAGTATAACTAGTTTGGCATTTATTGTTAGGAGGATACCCGTACAAGATTTATCACCAACCAATGCATAGCACACAGAAAACCAAAAAATTAGTTGACAGGTTCCACTAAGCCGTGGTAACGCCTTATTCAAATAGCACGTGAAAACAACCACGTCCTAACTTGTATTATTAATCAAACCAATTATAAATAATACAATCAATCAAAAGGATGTCTTAGCCTAACAATACTTAAGCATCCACTCCCGAGCAGTACTTAAATCTACATCTGAAGCACTACAATATAATATGACTATGTATATAGTCATCCCAAAATTAGCTACCAAACTTTACCATTCTTGTTATACAAGTCTTACCATCTTTAATTATTACAGTACCTAATTGCATACCTTTGTGAATAAGACATACAATCTGTAATAATTTTCTACACATACAAATAATACCAAACTCATATATGCATTGCATCACCAAGGCGCATACAACCATATTGGGTCGAACCCAACATTCATTGCAAGGTAATACATGACAGTATTTCCTTGTGCTTTCGATATGCAAATATAGACATACTAAAGAATCTGTTCCTAGGCTTCTATAAGTGCAAAGGCCAGACCAGAATCACCAATTTGCATATAGGCAATTCCTCCAAATTTTTAATTGACAGGTGATTCCTTGTTATCAGTGTTAATTATGGCTTCAGGGTCCGTTCCCAGGCGTAAGTGCAAAGGCAAGATCGGAATCACGAAGTTGGTCAGTAATATCACTAAACCAGTTGAAAAAAATTGAAAAACATGAACATATGTCTGACCTGAACTGTGCCACGCTCGTAAAGAACAATTATGAAACGCCTTAGACATATGTACTTGCTTTCTTCATCTGGATTGGAAATCATTGCACAATACGCATCATAGTAATTATTAAGATCTAATGTGAACTTAAAGACATTGGCCCAAAGTCGTCCCCTGACAACATTTGCGGATTCTTGAAGTTGATCTACCCCAGAGCTATCTTCTGCAAAATTAAGAGCTTCATCTACTTGTTCTAGTGCAGCAAAAGCAAATTGGGAAGCAGCTTCACTCAAATTATACTGTTCAAATATCTGCATTGCCCATTGATAATAGTGAAGCTTCCACGCAGCAACTGACTGACAATCAACTGGGTAAAACATATAAAATATAAATTAAGGATATTAAGCTTCTTCAAATCTGGAGAATAAAATTTAAGTTTAAGTACTTACTAAATTCAAGATAAGGTAGTCCAGCTTCAACTGGCAAACTCTGCAAAGCCTTGGGAGCTCCTTGAGTAGATGCGGCTCTGAAAAAGAACATACAAGTAATGAGAACTCTCAGCAAAGCATGGGCGTGTGAGCTTCTAAACCTAGTTACCTTTCCCTTCTTGGATTCCCTCTCCCGTTTCCTATTTCTCTCAATTCTTTTCCCTGTCCTAATCATCGGATCTTGCTTAACCTTCATGCAAATATTTATGTAGCTCTCATGCACAGTATCTTTTATCCTATTTTTCTTCTTTTGAAAACTTAATGGATGTCATTATTAAACTCGTATACAGAGCTCTTACTCTACTTCACAGATTTAATGTCCTAAAAAAATTGACATTCCTCCATGTGTTAATCTAGCATTATTCTAAGCTTCTCAATTATTTGTTATCAACGTGAATACACTTTACACCAAAAGATTTGATAATATTAATACAAAAAAAAACACAATAGCACTTTTATTTCAAAGAAAAAATACAACTATATAAATGTTTACACACACAGGCTACAACCTCTTTTTCCTTACTAGAGCTGCTGCTCTTTCTTTCGCTCTGTTTTTTTCAGTTGTATTTTACAAATGGAGTTGTTGTCTTATTTATAGACTTCTGAGACTAGTTAATACCTCATTGCTTACATCACCAGACATCTTCCTGGTCTCCTGGTCATCTTCTATTTACTAGCTAACAACAAAGACTTCAACCATAAGCCTACCTTATTTTAGGGTTTGAACAGAGACCAGCCTGTACGTGTATACTGAACATAAAAGAGCTAGTGCCACGATATCTGTTTTTCATGCATGTGTTACCAGCTGTATGTTTATTTTCTTCAGTTTACATTTGAGCATGTATTGTATTTTGCACAACCCACCTATTTACCAGGCCTTCACAACTGCCTGGGTGATCTTTCTTCAACACACGCATTTGACTTGCATGAAATGATAATCCTCTGCTCACCAAATTTTCAGGACTCTAGCTTAAAGGTTTTAAGTAGCTACAATTTTAATGTACATATACAACTCAATAAGCAAGTCATGTATACATCTCATATATGACAATAATACAATTAAGCTTTCCAAAATCTGAAAAGATACCTAAAGAAGCAACGAACGGCTTCACAAACTTTGTGTTCCTTCAGCAATCCATGTAACTTATGCTGTGCTTGAGCAAGAAGGCAGCAACCCAGCAGATGAAGGCAAATAGAGAAATGACCGTCCACACTTTGAATGCTTTCAGATGTTTTTTCTTTACGTGAATGTTCATCCACAAAAGAGAGTAGATACTACGAAAAAACAAGAAATTTAGTAACTATTATTATCCAGAAGTAAACTACCTCGCAATCATCATCTACTGCATAATAGAAAAAAGATCAATGAGAATAAAAGGAAACCTGAACAGCATCAAATTGGCCATGTCTAAGTAAGACTAAAGCAAGCTCAGTTGAATGGCTGAAGAAAGCAGATGACTCTTCCTCAGTCCTGCCCCAGATTATCCAGCTTGTGAAGTCTCGGACTAGACTAATAATGTTGCTTGGTTCAGGAAGGCTTGTATGAGACATGTGGCTTGTGTCTTCTGCGGAACCATGAAAATTCAGCAATAATATAAAAGCCAATGGGAAGTCACTCTTGCCAAGTTTTTCATTCCATGATCTCTTATCAACTTTGCTATCTGACCATGCCACCACATTAAAGAAAACAATCAACATATATTAGGTGTAAGCCTCACAGGGTTCTGACTTCCAAACATCTCAAAAATTTAACAGCGACAACTGACAAATACTCATTGGTATCACAAGGCAGTACAAGAACAAAAAGAGTCGTTAATTTGGTACTGAATCAGTAAAAAATATTAGTTAAAATAATTTTATGCATCTGCGATACTAAAGAATCCTCCCTCCAGCTCAAAATTATAGTCCCGTTTTGACTTTTTTAGTCAAATTGACCAAACTTTGACCGAAAATTACACATGTTATATAATAAAGAAATATTAAAAAAATATATCAGAAAGTATATCTAATTTACTTTAAAATGTAATTTTCAGTTTCTTTTAACTACAAAAAATGATTTTTTCAGTCAAAATTTGGTCAATTTGACCAGAAAATAGTCAAACAAGACTAATATTTTGGGATGGGGGGAGTAATTTGATAGAATGTTTTCCTTTCTGAAGTATATTGGGCTTATCATTATATGTATCCACCAAAGCCAATCATTTTGAGCAATGGCTTTTATATAGATCAGTCATATAAGTATGCATACCGATTTGCAAAGATGAAAGTTGTGAGCTAAAATCTTCAAATGCCGGTGCTTCAGAAGGTGTAGTTGCAAGAAAATAAATGATATGCCACTCAGTAATAACCTCATGTATCATTGGAACCAACTCCAGTTGTATTCTGGAAACGTCATCAGGTAGCATGTGAATCTGCAGAAGCCAGACCAAGTATTTGATTTCCATTATATCAACAAACAGCTTTTTAGATCCCAAATATTAACACGACTGCACTCTGCACTACCAAATTTTGTCCCATTATGAGAAGAGCAAATTAACAATATAGGGTACCCACATCATGGAACTGATTTTACACTTAGGAATGTGGGCAAAGTCTTACTTCCGGCTACATCCAGGTGTTAGAAGTGGGTCAGAGCTTAACTGTTAACTTGATAAATAATAGTAATGGACTATTATAAAATCTTAAGATTTGTGAGGAATAAACAATTAGGAAACTACTCCAAAAATACCCAAAATAAAAAAATTTATTCCATTGAGCATAAAAAGGTAGGCTACAAGAAGTAAATATCATATTATGATTTTTTATTAAGTTTCACACCAACAGAGAAAATGAAGATGTTACTAAAAGATCATTTATATATACATTAAACACCTAAACAAAGTAAATAAATTATAAATCAAACTTAAAGATAACAAGAATTATCTGCAGGAAAAATCTAACATTACATGTTACCAGATTCCATAGTACAAAAGAAAAGTTACGCTATTTTGTCAAAAAAGTAATACTTTGGAATATGTATGATTGTTTGATTGTTCCTTTGGCTCCCTTGAGTTATGGACCCCCTAATACCTTCTACTGGGTATAACAGTCTAAAATCCCATGCTTGCAGAGCTTGGGCTCGGCCCTACATTTCTATTCATCTAGTACACTTTTACTATTAATTAACCGAAAAAATACCCCACTTGGGCTCCGGAAGTAATGTAGCAGTATTCTAAATATCAGGGATCGCTCCTGCATCCGTAAATCTTTAAAAATGACAGCACAAGGTTGTACAAAAAAATTCTAGTCTTTTTAACATGAAACAGCTTAGTAAAAAAGGTTTTACTTAGTCGTCCCCTAGGCAGAAAGGCGGGAAATAATATATATAGGGCGTCCAGCCCGCCTCGACTCTGATAGGGTAGAAGAATTAGACAGTGCCACTAGCGTACACTAGGCAAATTAGGCGTTCAACTATATATATTAGATAATTGTCTCATATACAATTGGAATTTGCTTATTATAGCCTTTGAGTAATAATATTCATAAACTTGTACCATTATACTCATAACATCAGTATTAAAATTAAACAAACAAAAGTTAATACAATCCATTTGATTTAAACGCCTAAAAATTAACAAAAGTATATTTAGCATTAAGAAAAATCAAAATATCTCTACATAATGTCTAATAAATGCCTATATATAGCTGAACGCCTAGTAGAAAGCCAAGATATCAGGTTGCGACTCGGTTCACTATTACGACGCCTTAACATGTATGCTAAAACATGAAGATAATTGTTTTAGTTTAGAATCCATAATAACCGCATAAGATAAAACTGACCTGGCCACTTATGTTCACCATATAGTTGAGCAACAAAAGTACATCCAAAGCAGATTCAAACATCACTTTTGCAACTTGAGAAGTAGATTGAACCGTTACTGAACTCTTGACATTAAAGACTATATTATTTTTCATTTTATGTACAATTTTGCGAGGTACAAGAAACTTTAGGTAGCGCTCTATCACATCCAAAACTTTTCCCCACGTAACAGCTTTGCTGCACAAAGAGTGCAGTGACAAAAACATATTAGCAGAGAATTTCCTCAGCCGTTTATGGTCCGCAACTTCTTTCTCCCAAGAACTATCAGTGCCTAGCTCTGATCTTTGAAGAGCTGTTACTGATGAATTAAATCCAGTGTCTAGAATCTTCAGTAGATGAGGAACGACTTCTTGTGATGACATATTTGGTGTATTGAAAGGTGACTCATAAAATATAGCTGATGAAGCTCTTCCCAATTGTTGGCTGACATTACTAATGCATCTCAGCACCCCGACAAGTACTTCAAGTTCAGAATTTGAAAACTCAAAGCCATGTTTGACAAGATCGCCATATTCCTCAGAAGAGCCTGACAGCATGTTAATTACGTAACGAGAGTGTTTTGAAAATTGAATGGAACCTTGTATAGAGGATATTTATAAAAATAAAGGAACAACATACTGTAGATAAGAAGCTCTATGTCCTCCAGATAACGGAATAAGGTGATCGAATTCTTCCTGATTAAACCAACAGCACCTGTTGATGAATCAACAAGTAACCCACATAGTGCACCATTTTTGCACCAGTTGTGAAAATAGCGTTTGCAAAAGGTTTTCCAGCAACGAAGAACTGAAACAGGAGTTCCAGGGAAACCCTACACCAATAAAAAGAATTAGCAACTCCTATTTGAAAAAAACAATGAGAAAACTGGGTGAGCGATTGCTTCAAAATGATTTTTTAAACAACTTGACGGAGATGTCCATTTCTCATTCTTTGTATATAAGACAAATATTTTCAAATTTTAATTTAAATTTTATGTTATCATGCTATCAATTGTAAACTTGGAATTGAATCTGTAGCTGTCCACAGTAAACATTAGTAGAGAATATATCCATAAAGCTGCAAACTAGTTTAATGGGACACTTATTCTTTCACGAGTGGAGAATAAAAGAAACCAGAGAACAGACAAATTTGGAACTTGAATGTCAAACCTCGTTTTCAATAAGTGAGAGAATCTCCTTCTTCAGTCCATCAACAGTTAAGGAATAGAACTCCGAATCAGAGAAGTGTTTGTTATAATCTTGCAATGTTGCACGAAGGACAGTATTCTGATGCACTCCGCAAAGAAGCAGCCTTCTTAAAAAAATAGATGATACAAAGGAGAAAACCTGATCCTGCAAAAAAATAATTTTTAAATGTATTAAAGCAGTACAATATAACAAGTAAATGGTGTGCTACGACAAAAACGAAAGGCACTTAAAATAAAAATGAATGTCAAACCACATTTAAAATGCATCCAACATTTTGCTGGGAATGCCACCAAGAAAGAAAATGGGATAGGAATAACAGAGACCAAGAAGTCAACAGCTAAGAACATATGCATTATGTATACATTCTTGAAAGAGAAGGCTCAACTATAACTGCAGAGAAAGGAGAAACGGCTCTCCCTATTTTTAACACATAGTAGGAGACAGATTTTACTGCATGGGATCAAATAACACAAATTGATAATTAGGATAATAATCATTTCTATGTTTACATATCTTATGTTACTGCATGGAGTTGTCTAACATAAATTGAGAAGCATTCAAGATAATCCAGAGATCTGTCTGAGTTTCTAATTTTCTATTAATTCTCTGCAGAAACAATTTCTATTTCCTTTTCTTATCCCTTCAAGTTACTTTAATTGTTTAAAGTTCTTACAACATCCAAAGTAAACTTAATTGGCAGATCTATATTTGCTTACTCTGCAGCACTTTATGAGGTTGTGTCTTCCCTAAATGATATAGAAAGAACACGTTAAACACATGTAAATTACGATTGATACCAGGTTAAACATTCAAACCATACAAAGCAAAATCAATCTTGCTCCGGTTTGCTACTATCTTATGATGTGAGATGTGTGAAACCCAGCTACTTTCAGTTACCAGCTCTCAAATTCTTGTGAACCAATTTCTTATTTCTCTATGATCAACGTAAATAACCACAACATAATCCTACCCATATCCCTCAAGCTAGTCATCTAATTTACTTGCATCTGTTCACTAGGAAGTTTGTTACAACGAACGAAAAACCTTCTACAGAGAAATATGCTTCTGTAGGAGATAACTATCATGTTGCTCCTAAGCAAAGACCACTGTTATGTATAAATGTGCTTTATGTGTGTGTGTGTGTGTGTGTGTTTGTAGAGAGGGAGAGCTGAAGGACTGGAAACTTTCCACTAACAGTTAAATAAAAAAGAAATAATTGAGATTCCTTGGTGTGTCCTATTCCTATCCGTGCAAAGGTGATGTAAGTTAGAAATGAGAACCCCCAAAACCATTAAAGAAACCCCACTAAAGAACACATAAGAATGAAAAAGAAACTTCCGGCTGTAGAAAATTCATGTAATGAAGCAGATACTAGATTCTTCATATCCATGGTGAGGACATCAGTTTAAAAGGCCAAAGACACTATTTGGGAACAACTTAAAAGGCTTTGGAAGTCCAACATTTGAAAGACTCTAGTATTAGTTCATTAATTATACAGATCATCTTGTTTGGTTTCTTGAGAGAATTGTTATCCCTAGAATTTCACCAGAAGTCCAGAACCCTTGTCCCATCACAAACTCTGCCCAATTGTACAAATTCAATACAAAAATGAAGTAAAACCTAAAGAACAACTCATGCCATACGATTAATGAGGAAGAGGTGAGAAAGAAAACAAGTAGCTCAATTGCATGTCCATACAGAAAAAAAAACCTTACATTTCAGCAACTAAGGGATAATAAGGCCATTGTCTATGAGACTTTTAAAACCTATGAAACTTTAGAAGTCATAAAACTTAAAAAATTTATTGATTGCAAGTGCTTATTCAGGAGCTGCAACATGCATGTTAGTGAGAGTACATCACAAACGCCCCCGTTGGGCAAGCTATATCTGGGCATTATCATCTTATAGTTGTTTCATTGGTGCTTGCTAACCTGGAAAGCAGGGATACTTGGGTTATGTGAAGAACCGCGTATGCGGTGCGCGATGCGTGCGGGGGTGCGCCGCGGTGCGCCGCGGTGCGTACGCGGTGCGCCATGTGGCGTGTCGGCGAATTTGAGAGGCTCGATACGGGGGGGTGCGGGAGGGGTAGTTTTTGTAATTTCACATCAAATAAAACACAAACAAAAAAACACAGGGTCTTTGTAATTTAATTATTTACCAATTGGGAGTTTACAAGCCCATCCCTAATTGGAAAGGAGGCGACGAACTGCTCCAGTGCTCCACGAACTCTCCGGCACCGACGAACACTCCGGCCAGCTGCTCTTCTCGTAAGTAATTCTCCTCTTCTTCTTCTTCTTTTTCTTTCTTCCCTTTCTTCAGTCTCGAGTTGTCTGTGTAGTCAATGATGTTCGTCCTTCGTCTCCGTCTTTGTAGTCTCGAGTTGTGTGTAACTCCATATACGTGTGTATATGTCTAATTGACTATATGTTAATTGGGCCTGAATTTTTGATTTTGTGAACTAGTACTCAACTCTCCTGTGGAGTTGTACTCACTGTCAATTTTTTTTTGTTGATTATTTGTTTAATAATGATTATTTTTATGTTTTTGTTTATTAAATATTGTTATTATATATATAATATACTCCCTCAGTCCCTTCCAATTGTTTACATTTCTGAGAAAGTGTCCGACACGCATTTTAAGGAGTATAAAAAACATAGTTATGTAACTTATTTTTACAATTTTCTTTTTCTGAATAAAAGTTGAATGTTTTAATTTTTATTCAGAAAAACAAAATTGTAAAAAAAAAATTACATAACTATACTTTATATGCACCTTAAAATGCGTGTCGGACACTCTCTAAAAAATGTAAACAATTGAAAGGGACGGAGGGAGTATATGTTTGCAGGAATATAATGTTTCAACTTTCAAACCTTGAATTGACAGAAAAGATGCAGTAGTAGCTACTGCCTTTTTTTTATTTGTAATTTTTTGCTTTTATTTTTGTAGTAATGGAGCAACAATCATCAACAAGTTCCGCAGCAACTACCGGTGCTTCTCTAAGCCAACCTACGGGAGGTGTTGATGTTTTATGGAAACACATGACTAAAATTGCAAAATCAGGTGGAAGGAGCGGAAATGCAAAAATCAAATGCAACTTTTGTAATTTTGAATTCATTGGGTCATATTCAAGAGTAAAAGCACATTTGATGAGAATAAAAGGTCAAGGAGTTCAAATTTGTGCCAAAATCACTCCACAAATCTTTTGTGAGTTACAAAGGGAGTTGGCGGAGGAGGAAGAAAGGAGGAAACCAATTGACATTCCACTACCTCCTTCATCTCAAACTCAATCATGTAGTAGCGCTTGGGGAGGTGGAGCTAATAAGTCGCAAATGGACGGATTAAAAAGGAAGGCAATTGAAAACAATAATCCAATTCAAAAAGCGTATAATATGGACTTGAGAGCGCAATTGGATAGCGAGATTGCAAGAGCATTTTACTCCGGAGGCTTGCCATTTCACTATGCTAGAAATCCTCATTACAATAAGTCATATACAATGGCTTCCGAGTTCAACCTTTCAAGCTATGTTCCTCCCACTTACAATGCTTTACGCACCACATTGTTGCAAAAAGAAAGAGCTAATGTTGAGAGGTTGTTGGTTCCAATCAGGACTACTTGGAAGGAGAAAGGGGTTAGTATAGTTTCCGATGGATGGAGTGATACTCAAAGAAGGCCATTAATTAATTTTATGGCGGTTACAGAAAATGGTCCTATGTTCTTGAAAGCGGTTAATTGTGAAGGTGAAGTCAAAGATAAATTTCACCTTGCTACCTTGATGCGAGAGGTGATCATGGAGGTGGGACCTCAAAATGTGGTTCAAGTTATTACCGACAATGCTCCTGTTTGCAAGGCTGCAGGTATGATCATTGAGGCCTCATTTCCTCATATATTTTGGACTCCTTGTGTGGTGCATACTCTTAATTTGGCACTAAAAAATATTTGTGATGCCAAGAATAGTGAGTCCAATAGAGAGGTGTATGATGAGTGTCATTGGATTACTGAGGTAGCTAGTGCTGCAATGTTGATTAAGAATTTCATTCTTAATCATAATATGGTTAACACTATGTTCAACCTTTTTTCTCCCTTGAAGCTTCTTTGTGTTGCTGAGACTAGGTTTGCATCTGTCATTATCATGCTTAAGAGGTTCAAACTTCTAAAACGTGCTCTTGAAAGATTGGTTCTTTGTGAGGAGTGGAGTACTTACCGTGAATATGATCTCCCGAAAGCTCAAGTCATGAGGACGACGATACTTGATGAATATTGGTGGGATAGTGTTGATTACATTCTTGAGTTCACTGCTCCTATGTATGATATGTTGCGTTTCTCTGATACGGATAAGCCTTCATTGCACTTGGTTTATGACATGTGGGATGATATGATTGAGAAAGTGAAGAATATCATATATAGGCATGAGAAGAAAGAGCACTTTGAAGAATCTCCTTTCTATGATGTAGTTTATGCGATTCTTATTGCTAGATGGACTAAGAGTTCTTCACCAATTCATTGCTTAGCACATTCACTCAATCCAAGGTAAATTTATAACCTCTAAATCAATCTAGATAGAGTCACATTTGCATGTTACAATTATTGATGGATTTTATTTGATATGTGTAGGTATTATAGTTATGATGGCTTAATGGAGCTCCTAATCGTCTTCCCCCTCATCAAGATATTGAGCTATCTCAAGAAAGAAATAAATGTATTAAGAGATATTTTCCGGATGGGGAGGCAAGAAAAGCTGTAAGTATTGAGTATGCTCAATTTTCAGGACAGATGGATATCTTCGGTAATGCTGACTCCATTGAAGATAGAGGCACTATGGATCCGAAGATGTGGTGGCTTGTTCATGGAGCTTCAGCTCCAAATATTCAAAAAATAGCTTTGAAACTATTGGGTCAGCCTTGTTCTTCATCTTGTTGTGAAAGAAATTGGAGTACTTATTCCTTTATTCATTCGGTTAGAAGGAATAAGATACTACCAACTCGGGCGGAAGACTTGGTTTATGTGCACACCAACCTTCGACTCATTTCTAGAAAAAGTGACCTTTATTTGAAGGGAGAGACAAAGTTGTGGGATGTTGGTGGTGATCACTTCATTCCACTTGACGGTGCCGAGGAGCTTGAGATAGCTAGTCTTTCTCTTGATGAGCCCGAGATGGAACGGATGATTTATCAAGATGATGATGTTTAGTTTAAATTTAGTAAATATTAATTTGACTTTCATTTGTTAAGACTTAAGAATGATGAACTTGTGGATTTGATGACTTTCATTTGGTTGAATTAGAATGCCACTTTTAATTGTTAAATATTTGATGTCTTTTATTTACATTGTCTAAGTAATTGTTAAATATATATATATATATAATATATTTAAAATATTTTAATATTTGCCGTATCCCCCCGCACCCGTATCCCCATTTTTTGAAATTTGCCGAATTCCCGTATCCCCGCACCGCGCACCCCCGCACCCGCACCCGTGCTTCACAGTTGCTAACACAAGTCTATGGGATGGTCCAATAATACCATAACAGAACATTATGCTTGTGTATATTGAGCATGATCAAGCTGTATGGAATATTCAAACATGAATATATATATATATAAGATTCAAGAAAAAAGTAAGCACCCAGTATAATAATACATTGAAAGACTGATTTAGAAACAAAGTCAAGTCCCATTAAGTTTCTTCATTCCAAAAAACTATCTGACTGGAAAGGGCGAAAGGCCCTACCTAGATTGAATATATCTATACAATTTGACTGGTACAGAATATGAAACTGTTTATACTTTAAACATAAATGGCATGCTTTATATTGCCCTGTTCACTTGTTGTAATTCGTCATGCAAACTTTATATATGTGAATTTTAAAACTAGTAGCTATAGTCTATAGGAAGATTGATGAATTGACTAGGTGCTAAGTACCTCTCCATCATCCTCTAAAGAACATTAAGTCATTAATGTATGATGTATCTAAACTAGTTTCACCTTCTCGTACATAACAACCAAATTCAAGCAGAGGTGCCATTTAATATAGAAAAACTATCTACTGTGATGTGACAACTAGCAGGGATTCTCTAATACCTTCAAAGAAGAAAGCACCGAGTGGGAAAGCCATAGAAGATCATCTGAAGAATGCTCGGGACTTTGAAATAGCTGATCTGCAACATATGACTCCTGCAAAGCATAGCAGTTTGACTCTCCCCTTGAAAAATTTGCAGTATTAGTAAGATCAACCGTAAAAAGCTAAAAAAAGATACTGGGATGGAGGAGGAATCAGTAACTATTCAAAATTACAAATGAGGGCAGCTGATACTGAAATTAGTAGTGAGCACATACTCTTGATTTAGAAATATAAAGTAAAATTCAGAACCGAGAGATGTCAAAAGTATACTCTTCTTACAAGGCAAAATAAATAATACAAAACCTTCTTCACAAACTATGATTGCAATTAATCTAATGTGAATGTACTTGTATGAGCATTTTCATCCATGCAGTGAGTAATGAAAATACAGATTTATAGACAACACTAATATAATATGTAAAATAGAAACGGGGTTTGGAACTTAAGTAATTATGATCGAATTCCAGAGATATATGTAAAAGCTCCAGAATATTTACTTGATGCTGCTCAAATTTGGAAACTTCAGGTTCAGACTCGCATCATAAACTCTTTGTGGATTTAAAATCACTATTAACTACTAGCTTCTAAAATACTCACCCACCAACGTTGGAAACAGATAATTCTTGCATCTCCAATCCATCTTCTTTTAGAATCCACATCTTATTTGATGTAAGCTTGATATCAATGAGTCCACCCTAAAAGAGTCACCAAGGTGGGCAATTGGGCATGAGACGATTACTACACACTGATTAATGAAGGAAACAGAGAATAGTCCATATAACATGCAAACAAACAGTTACCTCATCCAAAGATATATTGATTATGGGTTCAAGTGATACATTTGTCTTGTCCCCTGTGCTAAAATGGAGTCTATATACATTGACCATCTCCATGCCAATTTCCTTTACATTAAACGGAAAAGAGTCAGCATCACCAAAATTCTCAATGACAGCAAGAAACTTAAACACGGTACTTCTTTAAACAAAATTATCAATGGACCAATTCACAGGAATATAATTTACATACGACATTGGCAGATCATGATTATGCATAAAGAATAATCAACAATATAAGCTACATGGCACATGTTGAAAGCATACTAGAAGAATCGTAAATAGAATAGTTTAAACGTACCAAATTACTTTTACATAGAAATGCCAAAGGAATTACACTTGATTCACTGTTAGCTTCACCCACCCATAATCTTGCATGTATAGCTCCTAATCAAATCAGTATTAAACACAGAAGTCAAAATACAATGAGAAGAGCAGCATGATTATTATTTTAAGAAACTATTCTATGTGAAGATATTCAGGATATAGAATAATGCATTCTACTTAAATTCGGCATAGTTATATAGTTCATATATTGAAATGTTACTATCATTTTTTAGGGAGGGGGAGGGGGGGTCACTACATTTCCGAAACAAAGAAACCTAGCTTCAAGGTAAAGATGGGACATACAGGGGACAGATCAACTTAAATTTCTAAAACTAAAGCACCCTACATATCAAAGCACATCTCCTTGGCCCTGATTTAAGTTAGTTATTACAAGTACAGTAGATTTTTTAAACCAAAAAAAAAAATCAAGATTATTAAAAGCTCTGCTATTTTGCTCTTGGCATATATAGATAAAGAACCTGCCTTCACAAGTATGTACTGATTTACACAGGTTTGTGTTTCTCATGGATGTGGATTATCATTGTTAATGTTTAGAGGAGAGCATGTCTGTGGCTGTGCCTCTTCAGAATGGAACACTTAAAGGAAGATGGATGCTAAGATGCTTTGCAACCTATGTGTACTTATATCTTGAAATACATTGGTAGCAGCTGATGAATGCAACTTATATTAAACACAGTCCTATGCAACAACTACTTTCCAGTACCAAAAAGTTCGACTGGAAATGGAATATATGCTTACATGTTTTAAAGACTAAAAGACTACCAAACTGAAAATATAACAATGATTTTAACAAAAGCCACTTGCTACATATAAGCATTGCTTAAATAAAATGTAACCATCATAAGGTTAGTAAAGTTTACAAAATTTGCCTGTCAAAGTGGAAGCGCTGAAATTGTGATTGAATATTCTGCCACAGCTTAAAAGGTCCCATACAAATAAGGCACCATTGGAATGGAGAACAAAAACAAGCTCCCCCCCATGCACCTTTGCTATTACTAAACTCTGTACAGAAGCTATTGTCCTTCCCCTATATGACAAATTAAGATACAACACAATTTCTAAGTATAAAGAACAAAGACGTGTCAAAGAAAGCGTGGTAATCAATAAAATTTAAATAAATCTAAAATGTACTCGAAGCCTTTCAAGACATATACCTTTCCTAAGATATTCAACTACAAATGCCATAATATTGATTCCAGATGAGCTTGTTAACTAGTAAGGTGCAGTGCGGAAGCTATCTTGTTCTATAAATAAAGGCTGAAAAGTTCTAATTTGGCCAAGGGTAACATAAACATATAACATCTTGCAACATATGATTTGGGGCTTTATAAGTACATCAGAAAAAAAGCTTTATTAAGTTCTTTTTCCAGATCATTTTATATATCTAAAGTATCAATAGATTATATGGTGACATTAAGTACAGCTGAATATTCATTGCTGAGAGAGGAAGTGAAAGAGCTAGTTGTTATATATAAGAAGCCTTCTGTAGTTTTCTGAAATTAAATTATTACTCTTTTGTACAATGCATGCTTTTAATGCACAATGGATGGATTTAAAATTTTAAATTGATAGAAAATACTTAAAATTAGGATGCAATATAAAAAGAGAGGGATGGCGAACAGAATATGATTGGCTTCCAGTAATGGTAAGCGCCGGTTGGATTCAAATCACTATTTGAAATTTTGAAAAGTTGTGTTACTGAAGACTTTGACAAAGTGGGGTCCTAGATGTTCAATTTCTCAGAGTTTCCCGTTCTTTAAAATTGGCTCGTGATGTGTTAGCATCAATCCCTATGGGCTCTTGGGAGTCTGCTTTCAGCACCGCAGGTCAAGTACTTAATGATTTATCAGATGAAGATTATATTTATTTGATTCAATTACCGATCAAATTTATTTGGTTTGATATTTAGAAATGCACATTTCCTAATAGTAACACAAATATACGATATAATTTCAACTGGGTAACCAAATATCCTGACTGACTGATCACCTTCAATTGAAGTTTAAGAGCACATTCACGACCAACGGTGCCCTAGAAACTAGAGAGTGGTGTGAACTTTACATGATCCCTACAAAATGCTATGTTGAACGCCAAGCTGATCACAGCCACACTATTTGTTAAGCATGCTAGTAAGTTTAAACATTTTATGTGTATGATCGTCATTACCGGAACAATACAAAGAGATAATTTGCCTCTGGAAGTTGCAAGGAACAAAATTCACGATTATAGACCTTAAAACTAAGAGTATTTGTGATGAATGTGGTAATATGGAGAAAATTTGTGACAATTCTATTTTAATTTTTTTTTTATTTTCTTTTTTAAAATTATCATCTAATGGATAGTTTAATTGATGTATAACATATAGTTGATTAAATATGTGACAATTCTATTTGAAGTTGCATTTGGTGAGATACTATTAACCTTTGTCCAGTCCAACAATAAATTTGAAATACTTCACTGAAAAAAAAACTATTTCCTAATTTTAAAGTATAGCTTATAAGTGGTTTTTATGTCATAAATTAAAATTTGGCAAAAGTCAATAACTTGTGTTTCACTTGTTTTATGTTATAAGTTACTTCTTAGGTCAACCAACATCCTATACACTTCATCATGTTCCTCCTCAACATAAAACAGCAAACATCTTACAAAACCCTCTTCTGTTCCAAGTGAGAAATAATAAATATGCACAACCCAGCTTAAGAAGTACAACTTCAATTTTGAAAGTTGTATATCTATGGGCAACATTTATATAGGGAATACGTAATTAACAAGGGAATGTAATTTGACTCATTTTGGCGGGCTTCGGTATCTAGTAGATCTTTTACTTTGTATACATTCTAAGATTTACTGCATGAAACCGCCAAGTTTCACTTAAAAAATATATTTCAATTGTAAAAATGAAAGGGATATCTTATAATTCTAATCACATATATCACGAATAAGAGCAATGCTATAAGGAAAATTCTCCTGCGTTGGACAATTAAATATCTCAGATTACAAACCTTGACACTAATCCCCACAGACGACTGAAACCAGCATCATCCCGCATCTCACGCATAAAACCTAAAAGGTGGGATGCAAAAGATATTTTAGATAATTAAAGAACAAATAAATGGAAGATGGCAGAAATTATGCACATTTGAAGCAAACTTATTATAACATATATACGATAGATAAAAAGTATCGCCTGCGAAAGAACTAAAATGCACCAGTTTGAGAAAAGTATGGGACAGTTTCGTACCTGGAGCACTGGGGTCAAGCGTACCAAATTGGAAACAGCTAACGAATCCATCATTTCCCCCAACTACAAAAAATCCAGTAGTGGCTGCTGCAGCAGTTATAGCTTCATACTGAGCATACAATTTCACATTAAGCTCCATGATCTCAGATTGAGGCAGCACAGCAGAAGATGCATAGCTAAGACTAGATTTCAGTTTAACAAGGTAAGCAACTCCTGAAACAGTTAGCGCATAAAGCATGTATGGATACCCAGATCCGTAATGCTTCTGCAGTTATATAAACAATCAGCAAGTTCCAAACACAATAACCTTATAACTTCACTATAAACATATATATGCAAGTGACAAACCTCGTTTCCACATATTACAGCAAACGGAGAAAGTGCATCAGGAAACTGAATTTGCAATCCGACTCTCGGAAACTCTTTGTCGCCGCAAAACTCTACTATCTCTAGCTGTCTAGGCTGACTTTTATGAATCCTCCTGTTGTACAAAAAATTCAATTAACATTAAACCTTGAAGCAACCTTGAACCAAATTTAACCTTAAAAGTCCACAACAGAACCACCCTAGATAAAGTAACCTAAATCCAAACTAACTACTTCGTTTTGCCGCCTCATATCAAGTAAAACACGTCTTGTCTATCTGCCTCATTTTCAAAAACAAACATAACCGAATAAGAATATCATTCAACTGCACCAACCTACACTAAACACTTAGGGCTTGCTCCCGAGTTTTTTAATGGGAAGGAAGGAAGTGATTAGGAGGTAAAGTACTTTCATCCCATTTTTGGAGTGAAAGTTTTGGAGTGGAAAATTGTCAAATTTGCATTCATTAACACTTGCTTTCGCTCATTTTATAAACTCGGGAGCACGATTCCGGAGGGAAATGAAACTACTTTACTTACCCTACAATTGCTTTCCTTCCTTTTTAAAACTCGAGAGCAAGGGGTTACTTTGCAATAACTAATCTACAAAATCAAGCAAAAAACATCTAAAATACTGAATTAGCATCCAACCTACAACAACCTCTAAACGAATTATAACGAAATATAGTAACAAAACCTAATCGTCTCATTTTTCTGCCTAGTATACAATAGAAAGAAACACGGAAACAGAGATAGAACCAACTCGTAAGCCCTAAAACAACCTAGGCATTAAAAAAACAAACATAACCGAATTAAAACAACATTCAGCTCAACTAAAAAACACAATGCACCAACTAATTCATCAAAATTACGCAAAAAAATACCGGAAAAAATCAAAAAAAATCACCAAAACTACACAGAAACATGAAATAAACGCTTTCGAACCATATAAGATAGGACGGGGGAGTTCCGATGATGGAACACGCGGCGGCATCTTCAGTCGGCGGAGCGAACGGCGGTTGCGACGGTGTAGTAGAAGTGACGGTGAGTTGAAGCCATTGAATTGAATCGCTGCCGATAATTGGCACCTCCATGCCTGCTAATACAGATCTATTAGTCATTTTAGATACAAAATTTGTGCGTATAGGTCGGTTTGTAAACCCAGCGAGTAGTTCTGATAAACCCTAGTTCATGTGTAGAAGTGGAGGGGAATTAAGAGGCAATTTCAAACACCGACTGACCCATGACTTTCGACCGGTCTGCCGAGTCCAAAAAGAATCGCAAAAAGAATGCCTAACTAATTTAAAAACTTTTAAATTCGTCATCCTATGATATTTTCGTTAATTTTTTAACAGAAAATTTTGAAAAACAATTAAAAAAATATGAAAAAACCAAAAAAAAATATGAAAATCACATATAGACAATTAAAAAAATACTTAAAACGTCCTAATAACCCAAAAAACTATTTAAAAGTCTTAAAAAGTCCTAATTATTAAATTTGTTATATACATAAGATTTGTCATAGAAAAAATTCACAGTTTTCAAACTTTTGAATTTCAAGAAATTTCAGATTTTTAGGATATTTTCATATTTTCAGATCTATTATGATTTGTTTTCGTTTTTTTAGCAAATTTTTTCAAAAAAAAAAATCAGTTTTCCGAATTTTCCAGATTTTTTAGATTTTTTTTAATTTTTTGAATATTTTTTTTAATTTTCCGTAAAAAAGTTAACGGAGCCGGCAAAAAATGACGAATTTGAAATTTTTTAATTAGTTAGTAATTCGTTTGAAAACTTTTTTAACTCAGTTAGCCAGTTAACTGACTAAAATTGCCCGTTAACTCGGAGAATTGCAAGTGAGAGTTGTTAAACTTGAAAATAATTTTTTTATTTAAAATTTGTAAGATAAAAATATGTTCATTTTTTTTATTTAGAAGTACTAAAGTTAAAAAAAATATAACAAATTAAAATATATAATTTTATTGGCATTTATTACTCCCTCTGTCCCGTTGATTTGTATACGTAGGAGGTGTTGGGCTTGTTAAACAGTTTTAACTCCACGTTAGTATGATATTGTCCGCTCAGGGCCGAGCCAACACGGATTTGTTTTGGGATCACTCCCAAAAGGCCTCATACTAATAGAGTTATCCGGCTTCTTATATTCTAGCATGTGCCCCTCCCACAAATGATGTGGAATAACTCCTAACAGTCTCCCCCTTCACATATCGAGCTTGACACCTGTCGATTCTGCCTCCTTCAATGTGATCTGGCTCCCCCTTGACCCATACTGAAAGTCTGTCTGTCTCCACCTTAAGCCCGTCTTGAGATAGCCCATCCTGCTTCCTAGGTCCATTCTGAGAGCTCATTTGAGATTGTTTTGGACCGTTATAACTAGCAAACTGCCCATCTCATAAACGATAACCCATATTATCTAAGCCATAACCAATGAAGATACACTTCTTTACTTTCGGATCAAGCTTGTCCCTGTCGGAATCTTTAACACGCACATAAGAAACACAACCAGAAACTTGCAAGTGTGAAAGATTTACCTCTTTTTCTTGCCACTCTTCTTCAGGAATCTTGAACCCCAAAGGACTTGAAGGTCCTCTATTTATTAGATACGATGATGTGCTAACTGCATCTGCCAAAAACATATTTGGCAACCCTGCATGTAATCTCATACTATTGACCCTCTCATTCAAGAATCTATTTATGCGCTCTGCAACACCATTTTGCTGTGGTGTCTCTAGAATAGTTTTAATTATTCTAATCCCAAATTTCGCTTAATAACTTTTAAACTCATCACTACTGTATTCACCACCATTATCTGATATCAAACTCTTCACCTTCAAACCGGTCTAATTTTCAACTTCAGTCTTCCACTTCTTGAAAGTAGAAAACACATATGATTTATTCTTCAAAAAATAAATCCATAGCTTTTCTAGTGGAATCATCAATGAAAATGACATAGTAGCGAGATCCACCCAATTACGTAATTGTTGTTGGACCATAGACATCTGTATGAACTAGCTCTAACTTCTTAGCCTTGGGGGTCCTCCCTGATTTTGTAAAAGTAACGCGTTTCTGCTTTTCAAAACACATGACTCACAAAATCCAACTTCCACATTCTTCAACTCTGAAATCTTCCCCTTCGAAGTTAACAACTTCATACTTTTTTCACTCATATGACCAAGCCTTTGGTGCTACAAAGTTGAAGACTCAATTTTATCAGCAACTGCAATTGCTTCATAGCTAGATTGTTCAACAATATACAAAGTCCCTTTTTTCTCTCCACGAGCAATAACTAGATTCCCCTTTATAATCTTCTACTGTCCGTCTCTGTAAGTAACTATGATACCACTTGTTGGGCTTGCTAAGCAGGCCTAACTCCATATTAGTATGATATTGTCCGCTTTGGCCGAGCCCCCAAGAATTTATTTTTGGACACATCCCAAAAGGCCTCATAATAATGGAGTTATCTGATTACTTATATTCTAGCAAGTTTCCCCTCCCATAAATGATGTGGTACAACTCCTAACAGTCTCCCTCTTCACACATCGGGCCCAACACATATCGATTCGGCCTCCTGATTGTGTGATCTGGCTCCCCCTTGACCCACACTGGAAGTCCATCTCGATATCTGCTCCCCCTAGGCCCATACTGGAAGGCCCACCTACCTTTTTCTTGAGCATATACTAGGTAACCCATCTGCCTCCTAAGTTCATTATGGGAGCCCGTCTGAGATTATTTTGGACTGTTATAACATGAAACTCTGATACCACTTGTTGGGCTTGCTAAACAGTCCTAACTCCACATTAGTATGGTATTGTCCGCTCTGGGTCGAGCCCGCACAGATTTATTTTAGGATCACTCGCAAAAGGCCTCATACTAATGAAGTTATCCGGTTGCTTATATTCTAGCAATATGCCCCTCCCACAAACGATATGGAACAACTCCTAGCAGGAGGTGCGGCACTGAGATTAAGAAAAAATGTAATTTAGTAAAAAAAAGGTAAGAAAAGTGGGTAAAATGGTGGAATCAATTAATATTCAATGTATAAAATGAGTGTAGTGAAAAAAATTAGTCGATATAAGTGGGTGCAGTTATTTTTATATTATAAAATTTTACTATTTTTAGAACGTATACAACTGAGAGAGACGTCCCAAAAAGGAAGCCGTATAGAATTGAACGGGACAGAGGGAATATGTGTTTACCAGTGTGTTTACAAAAGACATGTTTTATCCCGGATCATTAATCTACAACTCATTTTAAATTTAATTTAACTAATTTACTAGGTCGCGCTTCCGAATGATTTTTAAAAAATTTAATAAATATGAAAATCTAAAAACCCTCTCTTTCCTTAAATGAAATATTAAGACTACGTCATAGATGGCCTATCGTAATAGTTTTATCATTAGTGTTACAAACTTATGTTACATTTGGTACGCTCATCTTAATCTACTGTTACATTGGACATTTGATGTTAGCATAATAACCTTTCCAATATGTGGTTATAGCTAGAAAGTGTTGCACATTGCAGCATACAGGAACTTATGTTACCATAGGATATTAATGAATAAAATGTTATTATTTTATAAAAATTTAGAAATAGATAATTGTTTAAATTTAAAATTAAAAAATTTGATTTTATAACAAAATAATTATTTAAATATATTATTTTGATCAAATAAATGAATAAGTTTGTTTTTGTATTAAATTAAAGTAATAATAAATTTTAATATATCAAAATTTTAATTTTCAAAAAAAATGTAAATAATCCTAGTATATGATTTTAAAATTAATTAATTTTGATAAATTATGTTTTTAAAAAAAATTATAAATTGTACTAAGTAAGTATTACTGTTTTTAAGTAATAAAGAATTTGGTTATCATTTAATATACATTATTTATTAAAAAAAATAAAATTAAATACAAATGAGGAAAAATTGGACAAGCGGCAAGCATATTTCACATGAGCGGTTAATACAAAATTTTGGAAAAATTTAATAATTGTATCATTGTGCGGACATATCTTTCTATCTTTCTACCTCTCCCTCGTACACACTCTCTCATCATATGCGCTCTCTCTCCGCGCTATAAGAGTAAATTAGCTTGCCCTCCGTGATTAAGGTACTCTCCTCCTCACTCAATTCACATTGTCTGTGTCTATTTGTGTGTGTATATATATATATGTTTGTTTTTGTTAATTGTTAGTTTGTGTGATTGTGTTGTGATTGTGCTAGTCTGTTTATTGTTTAGAAATGTTTGATTTGATTAGCTAAGCTTTTTAATTGTCTGAAAAATACATCGTACGTGAATACTATACTTTTAGGGGTCTGAAGAAAATAGTGATGGGAACTCGAGAAATATACGAGGAGAAACTGAGAAAAGGGTATCGGCAACCCCCGTTGCCCTCGTTGTCTTTCTCTCCTCGACCCTAATTTTGTACTATCTCCCCCCATCCCCTCTCTCTTTTATATGTATTATTAGATTTTTACAGTGCATGCTCGCTAGGAATTTGACTTGATATGATATATAAAGGAAAATGGGGAGTAGACTATCACTTCTGTTTTACATGATGCCACTGTTGTGGTACGCTGCTATTATTTCTTCTTCTTGCAGACATGTTTTATATGTTGATAGGTAGTAGTTAATTTTGTAACTTCCTTACATGTTCTTTTTTGGCCCCGAAATATGGAAGTAGACGACTAAATCAAGTTTTTGCGGCATGGGTTTGAATGAGAATTATGAAAACCAGATGTCCAGCAGCAGACAACATAATGAAGTGAACATTATCTGGTTTCTACAGTTCTCATTTGAACTTCTGCTTGTGTATCAATGAATGACTAGTAAATAGGAAAATAAAAAAGAAATGAAATACCTATCATGTTTTGTTCTATCCTAAATATTTGTTAAAACATGTATGTTGGGAGGGTGAAGAAATTTTATTTAAGAAGCGACTGCGAGACATATTGCTCGTTACCATATGCAGTTGTCTAGATAATGCTTTTTGATTATTTATAAATTGATATGTCTTATGTGCAAGACTACCTAAGATGTCATTTTCGCAAAAGTAAAGTTTAATATCGTTTTTCGTGAGTTGCATTCAGATTTTGTGCAAGTTCACTAAATATGTACTTGGTCTCCTTATTCATGTAATAATAGCTTTTGGATGAACTTGATGTATGTGGAACGGAGAAGTGGTAATGTCGTTTTACGGGAAGTGGTAATGTATGCGGACGTTGAAATAGTTTTGTCCGCAACTATGAAATATGCAGCACCAGCCACTGCAATAATATAAAAGAACAATGCTCCGTTATAATCAAAATATGTAGACCAAAGTACAAATGTCTGTACATTATATTTATCAATACGTTCTTACATGTGGAGATGATAATAGACTGAGCTATGTGGTTAAGGTTGGCTCTAGCCCAAGGGGGCATCCTAGCACTAGCCAACTGCATATATATGAAGAAACAAAAAATGAACATGATGTCTTTCTTGTAGCCTGTTTATTAATATTCATGTTTATATTACCAGCCTAGTACTTTGTTCATGATCTAAACAAAAATTTAAAAGATATGATAAACATACTCATTTCTAAACTTCTATTTAAGTTTGAATTTTTTTCATATTTGCGACAAAATTTTGAAACTACACTTTCTATTTTAATAATATGGTGCACACTGTTTTGGTGTTCTCATAGCTAATTATATTTTTAGATTTATTCCCTTCAAAAAAAATAAGATATGTTATATCTTACCGTCGAAATTAAATTGTTGTTGTTCATGTATATTTACTCTAGTTAGTTATTGTATCTATACTAAATTTGTTTTCATTATTATTTATTTATTTTAAATTTTTAAATGAAAGGTTTAAAATGTTATAATGATTTGTTGTCCTTTCTGATTGAAGGTAATTATAATGTTACAATAATATATGTTATTGTTAATTCAATGATGGTGATTAGCTTACTAACTTGAATGGGTTCATTGTTGCTTAATTTTGTTACATATGTAATCTGCTTATTATTGTTGTGGTAACTTGATACAAGAATATAGGAACTGGCTGTAAATATAATCATTCACTAATTCAGTTGCATGTTTAATTTCATGTATATTTACTCTAATATTATTGTTTGTTCATTGCTCTTATATATTATAAATTTGGCATGTAGTTTGGAGAAAGAATCAGGCTTTTTCTTTAACCTGAGATACTTCGAGGAGAAAGTTATGTCAGGTGAATGGGATGAGGCTGAGAAATACCTGTCTGGATTTACCAAAGTGGAGGACAACAAGTACTCCACGAAAATATATTTCGAAATCCGGAAACAGAAGTACCTAGAGGCTTTGGATAAGTGAATTTAATCTCTCTATCTTATTGCTCTATATACCTTTTCATTTTAGTTTACATGGTTTTGATTTTTCTAATGTTTCGTTCTTGTGCTCTGATTTATTGGAACGAGAAGCCTGAAGCTGTTGACATACTACTGAGAGATTTGAAAGTATTTTCCAATGACAGAAGTGATTTATACAGAGCAATGACTGAGCTTCTACCTTTGGATAATTTCAGGTATAAGATGTGATAGTATTATCTAAATATGGTTTTGATTCCATTAATATATTTGTATGATATTATTCAACTATATAATCATATCTTTTAAATTTTTGTACTCTTGGTGGTTCTTTCTTTAATTTTTTGTATTTCTTTATATTGATGAGTACGCAAGTGCAAATGAAAAAGTAACTAAGATATTGTTAACAACATCGCGCAACCTAAGTGCTCCATTGACACAGTTTGAAAAGGTTCGTGTAATAGTCTTTCCTGCATTTATATATAAGTACTCAACTCTGTTGTCCAATTTTATAGTTCATACTTTGTCATTCATCAAAATGAGCTCTCCTAATCTGGTTAAAATGTGTTCCTGCATTTTGGTTGTAGACCCCTGCTACCGGAAGACTTTTGTTGTATTTTTGTCGATAATGTACTTTTACGTTTCGGTTGTTAATGATCTTTTTGACGAAACAACAGGAAGCTGCTAAACTATTTAAATTTACTTAACAGTATGATCTTGTTTATCTAACGCAGTATTCATAATAATTTGCTTGATGTTGAAACCTTTTACAGTCTGGAGTTCAGTTTATTCAGTTGGATGGATCTATAACTATGAAGGCAAGAGATGCTACCATCACAAGATTTACCGAGGATCCAGATTGTAGATTATTTCTCATGAGCTTGAAATCATGAGGGATTGCATTTAATCTCACAGTGGCGTCACTTTTTTTTACATATCTTCTTTTGCGTACCCCAAGTGTTATCGTATATTTCAGATTTTTATTTATCATCCTAGACTATAGACTACATACCTGTTTTTTGGATTATGTGGAGTTGGTGGTGAATTGTGTGAAAACTAAAGTAGTATTTGGTGGGGTTTTGTGAAAACCGATTTGAAGTTTGGTTGTTTGAATTGTTTATTTTGTTGACTTGTATGAAAAACAGGTTTATGGCATGTTCATTTTACAAACAAATCATGTCAAAAAAAAATTGAGAAATATGTTACATTAGGTACTTCAATGTTATAAACAAATTGGTATAATATAATACAAATCATTATAAACCTGTTACAGTAGGGAAAAAAATGTTACAATGATTTTATGGTCCACATGTGGGGCCCATAGTGGCCTCATATGTGGGGCACATTTTTTTTTTGCAAATTCTAAGTGCAAAGGTAACATACGTAGTGTGATACTATAGAAATACTTTGATGTTACCTTTGAAACCTATTGTAACACAAAATTTAATGTTGCACCACGGCAAGGGAATATTAGCTTAGGGCGAAAGGTAACTTGAAAAAAAGCAACATCAATTTTATGTTACCTTTGGGGCTTTGGCTGGCTATGGTAACATTTTTTTGGCCTATTATAATATTTTTTTGCTGGTGATATAGGCCGTCTATGGCGTAGTGTAAAATACTCACCAAACGGAGGTCAAACGCCCAGAATGCCTATTGGCAAGACGAACCGCCCAAAATTCCCACTAAATACGCATATCTGAAATAAATGTTCTATTTTTTTAATTTTGTAAAGAAAATGCATCTCCAGGATGTGTATTCGTTGTCTACAGTGAACCATTACGCATCTCCAACATGTGTATTCGGGTTACTTAGACAGTGAATACGCATGTTGGAAATTCGTATTCTTTACAAAATTTTAGTAATCAGAATATGCAGGCTAGACATACATAGTCTGTGGGTATGAGTTTGACTTCCAAATAAAGGTTAGACTAAGATTAACATAGTTGTATGAGTTTAAAATATATTTTCTTTTCCAAATTTAAGCATATTTCATTAATAATTTGAAATAGACTTAATCGGGACAAACCCCCAATAGATCATGCAACCAGGTTGTAAAATAAATAAATGAGCTAAATAATTCACCACTTTGTTTCGGGATTACTTAACTAACTGGATATAAATATTCTGAAAATTAAAAATGAAGATAATGGTTTCACGAGCAATCCAACATGCATCTCTCCTAAAAATAGTAACTTCATAATTGACCCTTACATTAATTCCATGTATAGTTCAATAATAAGAGGGCTCAATTGCAAAAGCTGAGCTTAGAAACCTCATATACTACACCATATATGGCCTGTTGTAACAGCTTTTTTCAGTGTAACCAGCTAAAGTGTGACCATAGGTACCTTAAAATTATTTTTGCTATCTATAGTTACACTTTTTTCATTGTAATCATTGGTGTCATTAAGTGTAACCATAGACAAAATGAGGCATCTATGGTTACACAAAATTTAATGTTACCATTGATATTTAAAAAAGTGTACCCAATAATCAAAATTTTAGGCGGTTAAATAAATAATAGAGGCGGGCTTGAACTGGGCTTGAAATTTTAATGAAAAACAAGGGGGGGGGGACAATTTCCCTTTACTGAAACTAAAAAAACTTAAACTAAATTTCATATCTCTTACGACCACCTCGCTCAACACACTCTCCTACATCTCATACATTTTATCTCTCTCTCTCTCTTTGTCACAATCTCTCTCTCACTCATCTCACTCGTCACTATCAATTGTATCTTCAACTGTAATCGGGTCTTCAATTATGTCTTCACTCCAATAAGGGTTTCAGTATTAGGCTTTGAATAATTAGGTTTTTTCTATAGATGTGTTTATTTGTGTTTTTTATTTTTTATTTGTTTTTCTTTATTTCTCATGTTTATATTTATGTTCATTTTTATTTGTTTTCTCTATGTGTTTCATATTTTAATGTTTTAATTTGTATTTTTTGTGTTAATTGAGATTGGATTTGTAGACAGGTTTGTGTTAATTGGCCAAAGCAGCAACATATTTTTCTTCTCCCGGACTTAGTATTGAAAACTGAGGATATTTTTTTCAGGATTAATTTATATCTCTCGTCTCAAATGGTTGGGGAAACAGCTAAGGTATTAGAGTATGTATTTTTTCAAGATATGTTGACTTTACAAAGTAGTACAACCATGTGCGTATATATGGTTCAATATAGATTAAGCAAGTTTGTATTATATAAAAATACACATGGATACCCTTTTTTAACTCCATATATGTAAGCTCTTAGAAATTATTTAGTGAGGTGGGCTCTTGTTGTATTTAGATATTGGAACATGGGAAAGTTCATTTTGTTCTGCTCTCATGTTCTACTCTTCTATTGCTACTCCATATATGTATTTTGTTTTTTTTGTTTTAGATATTGAATTCCTAATAATTTCAATATGTCCATCAGATGCTATGTCCACTACCTCACAATATTCTGACAATATTGCAGCAAATGCTATCAAAAAGGGATGGAAGAGGTATTGATAGGAACCAAGATATTTCTCGCTTGCGAGAATTTTATAAGCTATACAGAGAGATAAATAGAGTAGACAAAATGCCGGAAGATAAAATGTTACTGAGAGAGTCCTGTATGTTTAACGGAAACCTTGGAGAGTATGTCATGAGTAGAGGGAACTAATTGTCTTTTAAAGTTGTTTTTTTCATTCATTCATCTATGTTCAGTGTTACTCTCAAACTTTGTTGTCGTTTATTCAATGTTACTACTAAACATAGTTGTTTCCTTTCACTCCTAAGCATTTCAAAATGTCGTCATATATATACTTAATTTTGATTTTTTAATTTACAGTTAAGTTTTCAACATTTTTGTTCAATACTTTTTATGTCTAAACTTTAGGTTGGAACGAAACAATTAAAGAAAAAAAGGGTTTTTATAACTCTTAAATTTTCAGGGGCAGTACTAGAGCAGCTTAGTAATAGAATCACAAACAGACAATAGGAAACTCACCGATAAATCAGATGTGTATTCTTTTGAGGTTCTTCTGCTAGAATTGTTAACAGGGGAAAGCCCTTCAATTTTAGGGGATACTGGTGACTACCGTGATACACTGGATTTGCCGCGATGGGTGCAGTCAGTGGTAATGGAAGAATGGACTACGTAGTGTTTGATTTGGAGCTGTTAAGATACAAAGGAATCGAGGAAGAGATGGTAGGATTATTGTAAATTGCATTGGCTTGTACTTCAGAGTTTCCTGATCAATGCCCCATAATGAGTTCCGTGTTGAAAATGATAGTGAAGATTCGAGGTATTCAAGTCACTTCATTTCACAACTCAGTTTCAGATTCCCCTACTATCGCTCTCGAATGGTAGTCTTCTTTTATCTTGGCTTCCTCTACCAGATTCATAGATATAATATGTTCACACTATGTGCACAACTTATAAATCACTCAGATCATCATCTTATAGTATTTAATGTTTAGTTCTTTAAGGTTATCTGCAGTTTACCTCAACTTTGTCATGAGTTTAACGATAAAGGTTAGCAGTAGAATCTTAAAATAAATGACAATGATTGTAGCAATCATAAAATCGTAAAATGAATAATAAAACAAATGTAAATCTTTAATATGTGCTGATTTTCATTTAACACTCTGTATATGTAGTCATCATGTTGGCTTTGCTAATGTACATGAAAAACAAATGAATAATACTGAAGGCAAGTGTAATTCCCTCGATAAATTAATATATAAATGGTGATGAATATACATAGAATATATAAAAACCTAACATGGGTTAAAATTAATAGTGAAGATACTTTCTTGTACTTTATTATAAGTATACTTGCTCTTTTTGTGCATGCTAATTCACTAGCACTAAATATTATAAAAAAATTATTTTCACTACGAAGAGAGAATACTCTTGAAGTTCATAAATAAGTGAAAAAAATTGAAAAAATCAATGGGATCAACTAAAAGTTGATCTACATCACTTTGTATTAATAAAATGTTTTAATCTATTGACAATGTTTGTTTGTAAAAAATATGGTCCAAAATTTACATGATGTGTTCATTGCAGTGGCTCGAAAAACTAAAAGCTGACTCTTTTTTCTTATTTTTTTTATTTTTGTATTATATTATAAGTATTAAAGTGCTTACCTAGTTCATTCTATTTTGTGCATGTGTTTAAATGTTAACATGTACATGTTGTTCACTACTTATTGACGTATGTTTTATTATAATACTGTTAAAATTATTTAGCTTGGTTGTATTTCTAAAAGATTTGATCAGTTTGTTAAATCATTATCGTTAGTAATGCAATATAGATATCTAAAACATTTAAAAATTAGTTGATTGGTTTAAGTTTAATATTCTTTATTTTCCTAGTTTGAGTATTTGAATATATTTCTTGTACTGCTTGAATGCTATATGATATTCTAAATTTTTATGCATTATCTAAAGTAGTGGGCTGCATTCTCTAAAACATTAAAAATCCAGATGATTTGTTTAAGTTCCTCGTTCTCCATACACCAGATCTCCATTTTATGGTTTTGTTGTGTGTGGGAACAAATTTCTGAAAACTCTTGCAAGGAAAGGATCTAACATCTTTTGCAGGCGTGCTTGCTCAGATAGAATCATGTAAGGCAATAGAGCAATCACTTGCTGAGAATAAAAAGAATGATAATGCAAGTAATCTCAAGGGACAAACTAAAAGAAGATATAGTTCTGCAAGTTTGGAGTATCAATGAAATGCTCGAAGCCCTTATCGAGTGAATGATACAAGGTCATGGAGAGACTGGAGTCCGCCGTCGAACTTTGAGAAAAGAGTGATCAAATATGCTAAAAGGTCGTGGGATTCTTCAAGAAGCCAGAACGTTTAACTTCATGGCAGAACATGAATAAAAAGAAGTATTATGAATATCATGAATCCATTGGGCACGATACTCACGAGTGTCGCCACTTGAAATATGAGATTGAGGATTTGATAAAAGCTTGGTATCTCGGGGAATGGATTGTCACGGAGGTAAAGCGAGATAGAGGAAATAAGGACAAGGAAATGGATGAATGGTGTTCTCTACGAGTAAATCTTGATGATAAACCTGAAGACATAAAGTTCCAGAGAGCCGAGAGTATTATAGTTATTTAAGGAGGATATCCATTAATTGGTGACGACAATCGAGCATTGAAAAGGCATGCTAGAAAAGCAAGACATCAACCTTTCACCAATATAAGCAATTTGGAGGATATGCCACCAAAGTTGTTCAATGGCGAATCTACTGATATTATCTTTAGAGAGATAGAATCAAGATGGATACACCGCCCACATAATGATGCGCTGGTGATAAACATGCAGATCGGGCCGATGAATGTCTATCATGTTTTTTTGGATAATAGGAGTTCCACAAACATCCTATAATATATTATATATAAAAAGTTGGGTTTCCCGGACCATGATATGATTCACGAGGATGCTCATGTATATGGTTTCACTAGAGAAGCAGTCAGAGTGATGGGGTCAATTAGGTTTCCAGTTATATTAAGAGAAGGAGCTCTTTATGTTACTCTAATGATAGAGTTCAAGATGTTACCTCGAGATTATATGCACAATGTGCTGGTGGGAAGACTTTGGTTGAGGGATTTTAGAGTGATAACTTCAATCCATTAATCGATGATCAAATCCCCTACACCCAGCGGGGTGGGTAGTATGCGAGTTTCACCATATGACTCGCAAAATTGTTATCACAAGTCTATTAAAGAGTTTCATAAATTAAGGTATGAAGGAAGAAGTCTCTTCGAGGAAGACGAAACAAGCATGCAATCCAAACCAAGTGGTGAAATTCATGCCAACTACTTTGTTAAAGATCCAGAAGAGAGGATTACGCATATGGTAAGTCCTCCAATTTTGATGTTGGAAAATGGTCCAAGAATTAGCGTTGTTGATAAAGTAGTGGTAGGATTCGAATGATATGTTGTGCAACGAGAAGTTAATGGAGAAAGGCTTGAAGGGAGGAGTGAATCATTTCAACTTCTAAATAACCCTCTTGAGGTTGATGCTCCCCTAAGGGAGGATGCGCCCTCAAGGAGTGAGATGTTGAAAATAAAAAGTTCATGGGATGTGGATGCTCCTCCAAGGGAGGACGCGCCAACTTGTTATGAAATATTTGAAACTTTGCCTTATCCTGAGGTAGATGCTTCTATTAATGAGGGTGCGCTCTCAAGTGAAATAATGGATATAGAAGATCCCCGAGATTTTGATTTTGATCTAGATCCATGAATTTTTATGCCCTATCATCCCTTTAAAATTGAGTTAGCCTTTCCCTCATCTCATGACTTAGCTGAGATCCAATCTGCAGGAACCTACTCAGATCATACTTGTCTACTGGAATAGAAATCATAAAGGGGTTTGTCCAAATATGCTCTAATATATGTGACCTTATCCGTGTCTAAGGAGTTTGGGGGAATTGGGACCAAGTTCTTAGCTGGCTTTCCTCGATGATCTTCATTCTCGCAGACATCCATATCTTCTATAGGATGGACCGCCCCAGTTCCATCGGGCTTAAGTATAGCAACATAGCAACTTTGGGCCATTTTATGATCTCTTCTTTCTTTTCTGACACCATTTCTGGTTGGGAACTTGAGCACCATGTGGTAGGTTGAGGGCACGGCCTTGAACGCGTGAATTCTTGTCCTTCCAAGGATAACATTGTAGTAGAGGCTGCCTTCACAACCTAAAAGTTTAACATTTACGTGGACTCTCCTGGCTCTTTTCCAATGGTCATGGGAAGTTGTATCTCTCCTTCACTTGGCACTCCACTCCGTTAAACCTGCATATGGGTGCGTCCAAAGGGGTAAGTTGAGAGTCATTGTACCCCATCCTAAAAAACATGTCATGGAACTGAATATCCACGAAGGACCCATTTTCAACCATGAACCTTTTGACATGACAGTTTCTAATATATGTGTGATAACTTGATAATTATCTGGAGGAAACTATAGACCCTCGAGGTTAGGGTCGCCAAATTCAAGTGGCATCTACGTCTTAACACAATTATGCGCATCTCCGACTATACTCATCACCTCTCTTACATAGGCCTTTCGAGAATTCTTCATTGTCCCAACGACTATTGGACCTCCTGAGATCATGTCGAATACTGGCCCTAGGGGATGTGGGTTACAATCTTAGTCATTACCCCTTTGATCGTTATCTCTCTTCTGGCCTCCGCCATCTTCACCCTTGGTGAAACGCCCAAAATTTCCTCTTTAGATCAGATAATCGATATCATCCTTAAGTTTCCTGCAATCATTGGTATCATGACCAACATCCCTGTGAAACCTATAATATTGGTTTTTGTCTCTCTTCTCGGAGTCTCCCTTTACCGGCTTCGGCCATCTGAACTTTTTATTTTTCTCAATTTCGAACAAGATTTGGCTCCTTAGAGCGTTCAACCTTGCATAATCAGTGAATCTCGATCCTTGATTCTTCTTATAAGTGGAATCAGAGTTCTTTCCAGTCCAAGGTTATTTTCCGTGGCATCGTACTTTTGTTTCATCCTTCGTTTCTTGTTGCCCGCGGTCTTATTATTTATGACCATCTTCTCCATGCTTTCCTCGACCTTGATATACTTCATGTCTCTATCCTGGAGCTATAACATGATTTTAAGGGGGAGCTTGGCTAGGGATATCTTGAAGAATGCATCCTTATTTCCTTGTTGTAGGGATATCATGGCCACATTATCATCAAGTTCTGGGACCTTCAGGGCCTTCTTCGTGAACCAATTTAGGTAGCCTTCAAAGGACTCCTTCGCTTCTTGTATAAGGCCCATGAGAGAAGCTGAACTTTTTCCGTACACTCTTCCACTGATGAATTGCTTGATGAAGGCTTGGCTTAGATATCTTAAGGACTCAATCGAGTTGGGAGGTAGACGGATCTACCATCTCTGAGCCATACCAGATAAGGTTTGAGGGAAGGCTCGACACTTGATATCGTCGTTCACGGGCTGGAATAACAGGGCATTGGAAAATGTCCTCACATGATTCGCCGGGTCTCCGGTACCATAATTTGACTTGATGCTGGGCATCTTGAACTTCCTTGAGATGCGGGCGTTCATAATCTCCTTAGTCAATGGGGGTTCGGATTATCATCAAGATCTCCTGGGGGAATTAAGTCATCCAGATCAATCATTGGGGTTACAATCCTTTTTCTCAGTATTGGACCTTTCAGGTTTATGATAAGAGGAAAATCCCTTGATCTAACTATCAGAGGGGCTCGATGCATCTCTATATCACGTTTCAACATTTGGATCTTGGCTTCATAGGACTTAATCCTCTCCTGGATATACCGGGCACTCGTCTATTTGGTGCTTCGGGGATGTTGACAGTCTCTTGGTAGAGGCTCCTTGCTAGCACGCCTCCTCCTTGGAGCAGTCTCATCTTTTGATGAATCTAAATCTCTTTCAGAGTAAGTTCCAGAAAAGTATCATCCTTCAGGGATAGTCCAAGCCACAGATATATTGGGGCATCCTTTTCTTGTCCTTTTCCTTGTTGTGAAAGGCCACTCCCTCCAATCTTAGAGTACAAAGGCATCCTGTAAGGGGGATTAGTTGTTCTTAGAATCACGACTATTGAAAACTCATACCCAACAAAAAACAATTAATGGCAAATACAGCTGTTAAAGTTGGGAATTCGTCCCTAGGGGTGGATTGAGAGTTGGGGAATTCGTCTCGAGAGGAAGATCTTGGATTGGGGATTCACCCATTGAGTCTGAGTTTCAGTTGTCACTACCGGAACTCCTCTTCCGAGAGTGGCATAGGTAGATTGTGTCGGGATGACAATGCTGGACGAGATAGTCCGTGACGGGATTGGATCGTCAGTTCCATTGTTACTTCTACTCCATGTACTTAACATGGTTGATGTTGTCTTCCCATATATGGCACAAAATATTTTCGAATGAAAACTAGGGTTTCTTTAGCAATTAATTCTAGAGTTTGTGCATTTCAAGCTTTAATGGGTGTTCTCGTATTCGAGACTAGTTGTCCTTACAAGATGCCTATGTATTTTTGTGTTACAGAGATTTAAGCCAAAAATATACTTCTAGATTGATGGGTATAGCCCTTTATATAGATGTTGAATCTAGGATTTTATACTTGTGTTGGGAGACTTGGTGGACAAGTCTCCAACTTAGAAGGTAATTAGGACTCCTATAAGGCAGCGAATTCTAAATCCTTCATTGTAAGAGTTAGTTTCCATGTTGGACGTCATGTCTCCATTCTTCAGCTGTATTGGGCTTTGGCCGCGAACATCATCGTTCATGAACGTTGTGGGCCTAGGCCGTTTTCAGTCCGTGATAAGCCTCGAACGACATGGTTCGTATTGGGCTATGGATATGAAATTTATGTGTAATTAATACGACAATTATTATGTCTTTAGGGTTTATTTTTGACCCATATCATTACCCATGTTTCATTTATATAAACTTTGTTAGGTTTAGATATTAATAAACCACCACTCTTGACTAAAAACCTTAATTAATAGGTAAGTTGCCCACTTGATCATTAACAAAACAAAAGTTTCCACAAACTCTTTCTCTTTGTTGTATCTAGATATTTAATAATTGAATATCAATAAAACACAAAATTAATGTACAAAATTAATATCTATAAATGTAACTTTAGAGATATCTACGATCTCAACACTTGAGTTTAATGTACAAAATTTACACCCGGGCTTTAAACTTATTTTATGTGACTTACTAGTAAAAAGTTTTAAATTTTTTTGTGTTAGTCGGGATATAGCCCACCTTACCTTAGTCCTTGGGCACCCACAACGGAGTCCTACTTCGCTGATTGGGACACGTGAAGTGGGAATTCATCAAAATAGGGACTCCACTTGCATTGTGAAGGAAGAGAAAAAAGTGGGTAGTCCCATGTAATAACCCCAAAATTTTGAACTCTTTTTGTAACCCTTATGAATAGTGTTTTTGCTGATATTGCTGAATAAGAAAACTTTTCATGCCACACTATGTAGGGGTTCTTTTATTGTTATTCTGAGATCTTATTAGCACTCTATATGATATATAAGTGTATGTAAAGATCGTCAGAATCCAAATTCAAACACTTTGATTTTTCCCAAAAAAAATCCACCAGATACCGAAAGAATGGAGTATAAGGTAACAGGATAAAAATGATTTAAATTCAAGGATTATAAGAGAGGATCATAAAAGGAATATAATGTATTGAGAAATGTTAAGGAAACCCAAGTAATAAGATCCCGGGTATGATCCCTCAAATGATAAACGAAAACGAAAGTTAAGCGAACTGTATAACAGATCAGTGGTCATTAGTCAAGTAATTAGAAGCTAATCAAAGAGGTTAGTGAGGATAATGTCATCAAACCAACAAGAAGAGGACAATTGTGGGAGGATGACATAACATGATGACCTAAGCATGACCAAAGAGAAGGGTGTTGTTGGTTGATTGTGAACCACACAAAATTCACCATGGTTAAAAGTAATAAATCAAATCAAAAGTAAGCAACCAAGCAAAACAAATCACAAAAACACAAAGTTGACTTCATTTTCTTCAAGAAAGCTCTCAGCCTTTCTCTTTTTTCAAGAAGAAAAATCCAAAATCCAAGATCCAAGCCTTGTTAATTAGTGAGGTAATTATCTAATACTCCTTATACATAGATATAGCTATCCTATAAGTTTGAGCTTCAAATTCCTTCATAATCTCTTCCTAAAATTCATGGAAGAAGAGGGTGAATAGTGTTTTTCAAGAACTTAAAATTTTGTTCTTGAGTTTTTGTTTAGATTAAGCTTGGGTAAGGACTTTCAAGGGTGATTCCAAGCTAATTAGTTACTCCCACTCACAAGGAAGGTATAATCTCTTAACCTAGCTTTGTTATTGAATGTTAAGAGCTTAATATGAGTATTATAGTTCATAAGAGGCTTGATTGTTGTGTATGTAGAGATTAGTTGGTTTTGTGATGTTTTTGGAGTTGTAAATCTTGGTTATTAGTTAAAGAACTTAAGAATAGTTTTAGTTCATGTTTGAGATTAATATAAATTGGAAAAACTTGAGGTGTTGGGGCTGTTGTAGTGAGGTATGGATGGAGTTTGGTTGTATGGTTGAATTGTGGTTGGTTTGTGGTTGATTTGGAGTAGAATAAAAATTGGTAATCGCGTAAATATAGCCGTCGTAATGTCCGATTTACTTTAGACTGTTTTTGTTCTTAATATCAGGACCCGAGAACTCACTGTTAGGTTTTGACCATTACCATGATTAGATAGTTCATGTTACGAGCTTCGTTTTGATATGTGGTTCGTTTGAATCCGATAAACGGTTTAGGAGAAACGACCGGTTTAAGTAACGGTATTTCGCGAACGAACCATTACCACTCGCCTTACTTTGAAACATAGGTTAAAGACCTTAAAAGACTAATTGGAGTATGAAACATTTATGTGAAGTGTATTATGCAGTTGGTAAGGCACTCGCGAAAGAATCGCCTTAAAACCCTTAATGGTTAATTTATTAAATATGGTGGAGCCGAGGGTACTCGAGCGACTTAAGTGAATCGTTAAGCGCAAAAGCGAACGTTAGGGTCTAATTGGTTAAAGTATAGATTCATAAGTGACTTTGGTTTAATTCCAACTTATATGTTGTTTATAGGTTACCAGACTCGTCCCAAGCCATTTATCACCCCCAATCGCTCAGGCAAGTTTTCTACCCGTTATACTGTTGTTGTGATGTATACATATGTATATGCATTATCTTGTGATAGATGCATGGTGGTTAATTAGCAAATCTTGCGATATATTGGAGCATGTGATATGGTATATATGCATGTCTGTTTCGTAATCTTGATATATATATATCTGTTGATTCAAATGCTTATTAGTTGCATAATACCTATGCTAGAGATAAGCAGTAATTGCGTATACCCATAGTATAGGGGACCCAAAGGTGAACATTTTCTAAAACCGGGAGTCGATATTCCCGAGTATATTATATATATATATTTATATATATATAGATATAGTTTTCAAAACTATGAATCGAATAAGGTTTATTCGATAACTTTATTTTATTAATGAATATTATTTGAATATTCATTCGAGGACTTATGACTCTGTCTATTTTATTAATGAATATTATTTTGAATATTCATTCGAGAACTTATGACTCCGTCTATTTTATTAATGAATATTATTTTGAATATTCATTCGAGGACTTATGACTCCGTCTATTTTATTAATGAATATTATTATTTGAATATTCATTCGAGGACTTATGACTCCGATTATTTACTAATTATTATTCTTTATTTTATTAAAGAATAATGTGTCGATAATCAAACTCACTTTTGATTATTCAAATAAAGATAGTACTTTCGTATAAGTATATCTTTGGTTATTTAATATTCATTTCAAGTATAAGTTTTAAAAATTCTACTTGAATTATTTTTATAAAGATTATTCTTTATGGGAATATTATTTAAATAATAATATTCAGAAATTTCTAATATATTGGGACTGATTTATTTTATTAAATCAGCATCACTCCAAACATTCATAAAAATGTTTTCGAGTCTTCAAAATGATTTTAAAGGTTAGGGCGAATCCCAAAGCTCATTTTTATATTTAAGATCCTCCTTTCGAAGGGGATTTAAATACTCGCTCAAAACCTGAGGGATCCGACTCTGTGGTGTATTTTATATTCGCAACAAGGTTGCTATTCTGATAAAAGAAATTTTGATTACTTACCCAACACCCGGGAAGTAAAATTCTTGGAACAAGTTAATTCATTAACAGGCATCACCAGGGAAATATCGGTGAGTTTTCCTTTCCAACTAGATACGACTTCTTGGTGGAGCCGTATCAACAAGTTTCTACTTGGGGAAAGTGGGGACGAGCTTTACGTTTCAGAGTCATGGATTTCATCTGAACTAGGAGTGGCGTAAGTAGTCGAGTGGCGCCGGCCCAGCCTTATTATATTGGCCCAAATGGCCCGGAAGTTCCGCTAAGACGGTCCATTCCTTAGGAGTCCAGTGTTCGGTTGACAAGTAAATCCGACAGGTTCTCCTCTACATGTAGAAAATGGTGGGGTTGCACTACTGCGACTGATCATCGTAAGTGATCTTCCTGGCGTGACAAACTCCCGTAATGAGTTCATCATCCAGTTGGATATTTCTGCAACACTACCCGGAGCTTTTCGATCGAAAGGCTACGAATGGGTGATTGTCGAAGCATTGACAAGGGTCAAACAGTTATATGGTGTTTCTATTGAATGAAGTATCTCGTAACTTCATTTCCTTTAAAAATATTTTAAAGATTGAATCTATTTAAGTCTTAACTTGTAGTCTCATCTATGGGACGAACTTTTGAAACTTATTATACTTTGAACAGTGGTAGTTCAAGTAGATTTCTAAAAATGGTATAAGTGTAGTGAAGTAATTGGTAACTTCATCTTCCTTTTAGCTTATATCCAGTAAGTAATTACCTTACACTTGATAAATGATTCTAGTAAGTTATCCATTTAGATACTTGCATTATTGTTTACACTATATATTATCTTGCGAGCTGTAATGCTCACTCTTGCTTCATTTCTTCATCACACAACAACAGTTAGGAAAGATGGCCAGACTCAAGCAGACCCAGCGCAAGCGCGTGGGAAGCGTCCCGCGTCTTCCCGTTGATGTTGTAGCTGCTATAGCTGCAGAGGTTGATCTATTGGTAGATCAGGCATTCTACTTTTGGGAACCAAATAATGTATAATTATAACTTGTGGCAGATAATGGCAATTAACTGTAAACTTATCAAGTAATCATTTTGGGTTGTAATAACTTTTAAATTATGGATTTAAGGACTTATACTTATTTCAATTTCATCTCTGAGACTATAACGGGTTGTGGTGTGTGTTAGTGTGGGGTCATAGCATGAGGTTATTTATTATTAATTAAGTTAAGTGATATTGTGGAAAGAAAGACCGTGACGACCCGGATCCCCGACCCCGGATCTGGGGGTGTTACATCCCATCTCCCGGGACCGTCCTACCTCACTTCTTTATATTATTTTAATGTTGATCAATGAAACATGTATGCAGTCTTTATATTATTGCACTACATATATAATATAATAAGATATATCGGGTCCTTGATTATTTGGAAACTTGGATCAGTGTTGCATGTATTTATTCGTTTTTCCAATTTTCCCACTTTTACATTAGAGAAAGTGATGGTGCTAAAGTGGGTGATACTGTTATAATATAGCACCCACAAAAAAAAATCAACTTCAATGTGATGCTAAACTTAGATGCAAAATAGCAAAATGCTATACTTGGTGCTAAATATAGAATCAAGTATAGATGTTGCTATAATTATCACCAAAGCATGCAATTACCAAAATATATTAATAAATTAGTATTGACAAAAATAGTTTTGTACTTTTAGATTAGATAATTAGAATATAGCTTTATTTATATATGTTTCGTTCTATTTTATATCTATCATTGGACCATAAGTTCTATTTTAGCAACAAAATAACTTTTTGGTTTAAAGTTATAATAATAGGTACATCAATTTTAAAAATACCGTTATACATGCCTTTGGTGGCATTAGATGGGTCCAGTTGGTGTGGGAAATGGGACTAGAGCATTGTGGATGATTTTGTAGTCTTAATGAAGGTCTGCCGAGTCGATGGTCATCAAATGGTGAGGCCAACCGATTGAAAAATTTATACTAGTATTATTCAACTGCTTTTGTCACCACAACAACTAGATAACGACTACAACATTTTCCCTTGCGGAGGTCAGACTCATGGAGTATTCTTCTGTGCGGTAAGAACAGCTACAACGCTGGCCAAATGGATGTCTTGAACCACGAGAAATGACCCAGGCATCCAATTTTCTTTAGGCCACACATTGGAGTAATAAGAAAAAAGAGGGACTTGCCCACTGAAGTGGGCATTGGCCAACTGACACACATGTATGTAAAATTATTATATTTCACTTCACTCAATGCTAAGTTGATGTTACTACAAATCTGGAAAAAAATAACTTAAACTTTTGCAATGTTTATATAAATTTATGTGACATTTAATAAATTAATTAAATTATTTTTTTAAATATATGTAAAAACATATCAAAATTATATATTTAATAACAAACAAATATTTTCATTTTTTTAATAAACATATAAAATACACTCATAGTACTAATTTTCCGAATTACTATCTCCGTCCAAAGTACAATGTCCATTAAAACATATAAGATATACATAATTAGATAGTACATTTAGTATATTTTAAAAGTAGTTCAAACATAATTTTTAATATTAGGGCAAAAATTTGTCAATTTGACTCATATAAAATCAAAATGGACATATAATTAGGGATGAAGGGAGTACTATTACTTTTCCACAAATGCTCAACTATCACTTTAAAATGTATAATTATAATTTAAAATAATATTGAATTAAATTAAATTAAAATGCATTATAAGATATCATCTAATTTAAAATATAAAATAATATAGACAAAAGGCCCTACAAAATGTGGCAGGTGGGTGCTTGCGTTGGAGCTGGTTGGCCACTTTATTCCCGGTTGGAGTCTTCTAGAAAAATCAGCTACACTACAACTAGCTACCTATAAAAAATGTAGTACACTATCTATGGGTTATCTATGTGGTGTGTTATCCATGTCTGAAATGTGTATGGGGTTGTGTTGTCTACATCATCCCATACCCCCATAATTTTCATCCCTTTCTTGAAGCCGTGCAACTCAATGGTCTATTCTATTTTCTAGTCTGTCAAAGTCAACTTTACTTGGATGGATAGTATATAGTAAATGATAGTTCAGACCAAATCTAATAATAAATTCTCTTCTAGCATTTTTAGAGCAGAGGAAAAGATCACGGAGCAGGGTCTAGTGTCTAGTCTTGCAGTGTATAAGTCTGCTGCAAAATTCTTCACCGTCTGTATAGGTTTTTCTATTGTGTACATGCACACACTAATAACGACGGAGATATATAAAATCATAATTAATTAAGTAATTAAGTAATTATATGTAAAAAGTTCATGGGATGTGGATGCGCCTCCAAGGGAGGACGCGCCAACTTGTTATGAAATATTTGAAACTTTGCCTTGTACTGAGGTAGATGCTTCTATTAATGAGGGTGCGCCCTCAAGTGAATTAATGGATATAGAAGATCCCCGAGATTTTGATTTTGATCTATGGTCCATGAATTTTTATGCCCTATCATCCATTTAAAATTGAGTAAGCCTTTCCCTCATCTCATGACTTAGCTGAGATCCAATCTTCAGGAACCCACTCAGATCATCCTTGTCTACTGGAATAGAAATCATAAAGGGGTTTGTCCAAATATGCTCTAATATATGTGACCTTATCCGTGTCTAAGGAGTTTGGGGGAATTAGGACCAAGTTCTTAGCTGGCTTTCCTCGATGATCTTCATTCTCGCACACATCCATGTCTTCTATAGGATGGACCGCCCCCAGTTCCATCGGGCTTAAGTATAGTAACATAGCAACTTTGGGCCATTTTATAATCTCTTCTTTCTTTTCTAACACCATTTTTGGTTGGGAACTTGAGCACCATGTGGTAGGTTGAGGGCACGGCCTTGAACGCGTGAATTCTTGTCCTTCCAAGGATAACATTGTAGTAGAGGCTGCTTTCACAACCTAAAAGTTTAACATTTACGTGGACTCTCCTGGCTCTTTTCCAATAGTCATGGGAAGTTGTATCTCTCCTTCACTTGGCACTCCACTCCGTTAAACCTGCATATCAGTGCATCCAAAGGGGTAAGTTGAGAGTCATTGTACCCCATCCTAAAAAACATGTCATGGAACTGAATATCCACGAAGGCCCCATTTTCAACCATGAACCTTTTGACATGACAGTTTCTAATTATATGTGTGATAACTTGATAATCATCTGGAGGAAACTATAGACCTTTGAGGTTAGGGTCGCCAAATTCAACTGGCATCTCTGTCTTAACACAATTATGCGCGTCTCCGACTATACTCATCACCTCTCTTACATAGGCCTTTCGAGAATTCTTCATTGTCCCAGCGACTATTGGACCTCTTGAGATCATGTTGAATACTGGCCCTAGGGGATGTGGGTTACAATCTTGGTCATTACCCCTTTGATCGTTATCTCTCTTCTGGCCTCCGCCATCTTCACCCTTGGTAAAACGCCCAAAATTTCCTCTTTAGATCAGATAATCGATATCATCCTTAAGTTTCCTGCAATCATCGGTATCATGACCAACATCCCTGTGAAACCTACAATATTGGATTTTGTCTCTCTTCTCGGAGTCTCCCTTTAGCGGCTTCGACCACTGAACTTTTTATTTTTCTCAATTTCGAACAAGATTTGGCTCCTTAGAGCGTTCAACCTTGCATAATCAGTGAATCTCGATCCTTGATTCTTCTTATAAGTGGAATCAGAGTTCTTTCCAGTCCAAGGATATTTTCTGTGGCATCGTACTTTTGTTTCATCCTTCGTTTCTTGTTGCCCGCGGTCTTATTATTTACGACCATCTTCTTCATGCTTTTCTTGACCTTGATATACTTCTTGTCTCTATCCTGGAGCTATAACATGATTTCAAGGGGGAGCTTGGCTAGGGATATCTTGAAGAATGCATCCTTATTTCCTTATTGTAGGGATATCAGGGCCACATTATCATCAAGTTCCGGGACCTTCAGGGCCTTCTTCATGAACCAATTTAGGTAGTCTTCGAAGGACTCCTTCGCTTCTTGTATAAGGCCCATGAGAGAAGCTGAACTTTTTCCGTACACTCTTCCACTGATGAATTTCTTTATAAAGGCTTGGCTTAGATATCTTAAGGACTCAATCGAGTTGGGAGATAGACGGATCTACCATCTCTGAGCCATACCAGATAAGGTTTGAGGGAAGGCCCGACACTTGATATCATCGTTCACGGGCTGCAATAACAGGGCACTGGAAAATGTCCTCACATGATTTGCCGGGTCTCTGGTACCATAATTTTCCTTGATGCTGGGCATCTTGAACTTGCTTGAGATGCGGGCGTTCATAATCTCCTTAGTCAATGGGGGTTCGCATTATCATCGGGATCTCTTGGGGGAATTAAGTCATCCAGATCGATCCTTGGGGTTACAATCCTTTTTCTCGATATTGGACCTTTCAGGTTTATGATAAGAGGAAAATCCCTTGATCTCACTATCGGAGGGGGTCGATGCATTTCCATATCACGTTTCAATATTTGGATCTTGGCTTCATAAGCCTTAATCCTCTCCTGGATATACTGGGCAATCGTCCCTTGGGTGCTTCGGGGCTGTTGACAGTCTCTTGGTAGAGGCTCCTTGCTAGCACGCCTCGTCCTTGGAGCGGTCTCATCTTTTGATGAATCTAAATCTCTTTCAGAGTAAGTTCTAGAAAAGTAGCGTCCTTCAGGGATAGTCCAAGCCACAGATATATTGGGGCATCCTTTTCTTGTCCTTCTCCTTGTCGTGAAAGGCCACTCCCTCCAATCTTAGAGTACAAAGGCATCCCGTAAGGGGGATTAGTTGTTCTTAGAAACACGACTATTGAAAACTCATACCCAACAAAAAACAATTAATGGCAAATACAGCTGTTGAAGTTGGGAATTCGTCCCTAGGGGTGGATTGAGAGTTGGGGGATTCGTCTCGAGAGGAAGATCTTGGATTGGGAATTCACCCATTGAGTCTGAGTTTCAGTTGTCACTACCAGAACTCCTCCTCCGAGAGTGGCATAGGTAGATTATGTCGGGATCTCAATGCTGGACGAGATAGTCTGTGACTGTGGCGCCCTCCAAACCCGGGTCAGAAGTTTGGGGTCCACACATACACCTTAATTATAACCTGCTTATAACAATAATAAAGATAATAATAATATATGCAGTGACCCTACTTACCAACCACCACGGACCGCAACAGGTTAAAGTATGCACACAAGCCAAACACTCTAATACATTACAAACCGTTCAAATCCCAACTATTTCAAACTCAAACTGAGTATTAAACATTATTACAAACTTTTACAAACTTAAATTATTCCAAAAGAAGCCTACTAGCTCAGCTTCCTCAACCTGAACCCCTAGCTCTCGCGCTGGACTGGGGATCCTCTTTACCAACTGGTTCCTTTTTAACTGGAAAGAATATAAACAATATTGCACAAATGAGCTAACTAGCTCAGCAAGTCACAATGACAAAACTGAGAATAATGATCATCAGGTGAATATGGTTATGATATCAAGTGAACAATGGATTATGATTTAGAATTGGATATTATACTTTTAATTTAAAAACCAAGGTTAGGCTGCTGATCAGTCACGCACTAACCCCGAGCAAGGCACACATCATTGCTCTAACTACTGGATCCAAGGCACACATTGGCCTAACTTGACCATTATATGGTCTGACCACGAATCTGGTCCATAATTTTATAAAAACAATCCAATTCTAACTTAATAACAGAATATGCAATAATAAACAATAACCGAAATCATTAACAACAATAAATGTTAAACAATGAAAGGGTTTCACTCCTTGTAAGGATCAATAAGGCAATTTAAAAGCTTGGATGCTGGGTAATGAAAGAATTGGATAACAAAGGAATCAATATTTCAGGGTTTCAAAGATTTAGGCTTTCAAAGCATAGTATACAATAATTGAATGTACAAGTAATTCAGTTCAGTGTTTGGGATTTTGTTTGCATGTATTTGTGGAGTCGTATCGTAGATTTGTGGTTCTTGTTTGGGTATACAATAATCAATGGATTAGAAAGAATATGATTCATGACTCAAGAACAATAACTGAAATCAGGATTTAGGTTTCTGTACTTCAAAGCACTTGCAATATCACAGGATTATCAAGTATTATAATATCTCGAGAAAGTTCAGAACACTTGCCTAGTATTATCTTACTACACTGCACTCGTTTTCAATCACAACCGTTTTACTCCTCAACTACCTGTTTCCCTTTCCTACGTCTTGCCTCTTCTGCTCACATATCATAAACATCTATCAATAATTTACTCATAGAATTCTATTCAACACATACTACTATCTACCCTTTGTTTTACCCAAATCCGATTAACGGATTGAAAGTTATGCAATAATCAAGTAAACACCGAATATATAGACCGATAGTCAATTAACAAGTCACATATAGCACATAATACATCACGTAATCAATGATATATTATTTATAAAGAAGTCTCGGGTCATAAATAGGCTTTCTGGTATTTAAAATGATTTTTAAAACATTTTTCGGAATTAAAACAGGTCGTTAGATCAATTTCGGGTTAATAAACAGGGTTCGGTTGGCCAATTCTGGTTCCGAAAAATTTTTAGAATAATTATCGAGCCTTGGAAATAATGTAGAATAATATTTTAAAGCTCGAAACTATTTTTCAGAATTTTTAAATCATTTTTAAATAATTAAATCTAATTAAATAATTAATTAAAATCAATTAATAATTAATTAATCAATTAATTTTTGAATTAATTGACCAATTAATCAATTATAAATTATCTGAAATTAATTAACTAATTAATTTAGATTTATTTGTGAATTAAAAATAATTTTCAGAATTAAAATAATAATTTTTAGAATTTTCAGAAATTAAAAATAATTTTTTTATAATAAAAATAAATAGGAAATATGATTTTTAAACATTTTATAAACAGGAATCCTAAATTTGCAAAGTCTGGAAACTTCGGAGACCTAACTGTATCGTCCCCAAAAGTCCAGGGACCAAACTGCACTTTTTACACCCCGTCGCCGGAAAACACAGAGGTGGCCGGAGAACACGTTCCCGGCGTCCTCACCCCACCAACACCTCCAGATCACATCTACACAACACCAGGAATACAACCATGCAATCAATTCATCCTAACAATCCCTGAGTTGGCCGGAATTTGGCCGTGAAATTTCCCAGTTTCCGGCGAACATCGGAAAACTTCAAAACACAACTCCCTTCTCTACAGACCTCGTTGGTTCATGAAACTTATACGACTAGATTGCAAATTTCACAGAGAACACAACCCACTATAACACAACATCAATCTATCACATAATAGGAAACCCCCAAATTTCAATTAAGAACATTCATACGGGTTATAAACCCTAATTTTAAAATTCGAAAATCAAACTCAAATTTGAACATGTTATTGAACTCCAAATCAGACGTATGACATATGAAAATCATCAGGAAAACAAGCTCTACAACATGCAATCATCAAATCATACAAACAATCATCCGAACAAAAATTCATACTTTTAATAAAATAAATTCGAAAATAAATAAATTTTTAGAAAAATAACCTTGATTTCTGCAGTGAAACAAAGCTCAGAATCTGATAGAACACTTCAAATCCTTCGTTTTGGTTACTCAAGCTTTGAAAACAGAGATCGGTAACGCCTTCGTTTTATTGTTTGATTCTTAGAACAGTTTTAGGAAAATAGGGCTTTTCTCTGAAAATTATATAATTATCTGCCTGCAAATGATTTTGATACGAAATAAAATACGGTAAAAGGCTATTTATAATTACGGAAAATTAGTATCCCGTTGGATCATTCCGGATATAAAACGGTACGTTTATTTGTAAAAACTGATCCAAACGGTATCGGTTTTCGGGATAATTATCCAAATCAGTACAATTTGTACTGCGGTCTTGGTCTCAGCGCCTGGTTACACGTATTACGAAGTGATAATTGTGATAGTTTAATAAAAAGCTCCCGTTTATCGAAAATACGGGTTTTATTGATTTACCGAAACGAATATTGTATCGAAAATGTTGCGCCGGGACCCGCGCAGGACAAACCGTACGCTGGATCGAAAAAGTCGAAACATGGAATATGCTCGGAATATTATAATTAGGTTAGGAAGGAGTTCTCGAAAGAGTTTCGGGTTCCAAAAACGTAACAACGGTTGACGTCGGTTGGTTCCCTTTTTTATAAAATAGATTTTAATTACCCGGAAAAAGATTTCAGAAATTTCATATGATTCTTCTAAATCCATAAACCAACATAAAAATAATTAGGAAGATATGACAATTATCTATATTTTATTTTGGACATATAAAAATTAAAATACTTAATTAATATTATATTTGAATATTCAAGTACAGATAACACTTAACAATTAGCTCACAGAATAGATACTGAACACACATAATAATTACATAATAGCAAAATAATTACACGATATATCCCGGGTATTACATCCTTCCCCCCTTAAAAGGATTCTGTCCTCAGAGTCTCCTAAGAAAACAAATGAGGGTACTTTTCTCTCATATCACTTTCTAACTCCCAGGTTGACTCTTCAACCTTTGGGTTTCTCCATAATACTCTTACTAACTTTACCACTTTATTTCTCAATACTTTCTCTCTCTCTTCTAGAACTTCTACCGGACTCTCTATATATGATAAATCTGCTTGAAGTTCTATTGGCTCATATTCTATTACATGCATGGAGTCTGGATTATATTTCTTAAGCATTGATATGTGAAAAACATTGTGAATGTGCTCCATGTGCGGAGGTAACGCCAACTCATAAGCTACTTTGCCAATACGCTTTAGGATTTCAAAAGGTCTGACATATCTTGGGTTTAGCTTCCCTTTCTTCCCAAACCTCGTTAGTCCTTTCCATGGTGATACTTTCAATAATACCAAGCTTCCTTCTTCAAATTCCATGTCTTTTCTTGACTGGTCTGCATATTTCCTCTGACGATTTTGTGTGGCTATTAATCTTTTCTGGATAATTTCAACAACTTCCTTTATCTGCTGCACCAATTCGGGTCCGAGTATTTTGCGTTCTCCTACTTCATCCCAATATACTGGAGATCTACATTTGTGTCCATAAAGGGCTTCATAAGGTGGCATCCCAATACTGGCGTGATAACTGTTGTTATAAGCAAACTCTACCAGGGGTAAATGCTCGTCCCAACTTCCTTTAAAATCAATAGCACAAACACGTAGCATGTCTTCGATTGTCTGGATCGTTCTTTCACTTTGGCCATCCGTTTGGGGGTGATAGGTCGTACTCATATTCAATCTTGTTCCCAAACATTCTTGAAAATTCTTCCAAAATCTTGAATTAAATCTTGGATCTCTATCAGATACAATAGATACTGGAACTCCATGACGAACTACTATCTCTTTCAAGTACATATGAACTAACTTATCTAGCGAAAATCTTTCATTTATAGGCAGAAAATGAGCTGACTTGGTAAGTCTATCTATTATAACCCAAATGGCATCATGATTAGCCCTTGTCCTTGGTAATCCAACTATGAAATCCATGGTAATATGTTCCCACTTCCACTCTGGAATCTCCAATGGCTGTAGCAATCCGCTTGGTCTCTGATGCTCTGCTTTAACTCTCTGATAGGTATAACATTTGCTAACCCATTCCGCAATTTCCCTTTTCATATATGGCCACCAATAATTCTTCCTTAAATCTCTGTACATTTTGGTACTCCCTGGATGGATGGAATATTTTGAACTATGTGCCTCTCGTAAAATTTCATTTTTCAGCTCCGTTACTGGTGGAATCCAAATTCGTGAAAAAAACCTAAGAATACCTTGATCATCTTGTTGCGTGCATAATTCCTCACCTACCAAACTATTTATATCTTGATCCATTACCTCTTTCTGGCATTTCTTTATTTCTCCAATAACTCCGGTTGGAAAATCATACCGTACACTTTTGCTTCCTCAGGCTTGCAAATTCTAATCTCCAATTCCAAATTTTGAAATTCTTTATATATCTCTTTAGGTACGAACAACACATTTAACCTTTCCTTCCGACTTAACGCATCTGCTACGACGTTCGCCTTACCGGGATGATAATTAATCAAGCAATCATAATCCTTGATCAATTCTAACCATCTCCTTTGTCTCATATTAAGTTCCTTCTGGGTAAATATATATTTCAGACTTTTGTGATCCGTGAAAATCTCACACTTTTCTCCATACAAATAATGTCTCCAAATTTTCAAAGCGAAAACTATAGCTGCTAACTCCAAATCATGAGTAGGGTACTTCTGTTCGTGTGGTTTCAATTGCCTTGACGCATACGCAATCACCTTGTCGTGCTGCATAAGAACACATCCTAATCCTTTGTAAGAAGCATCGCTATAAATTACGAAATTCCCTTGATCGTCTGGAAGTGACAAAACAGGTGCTGTGATTAATCTCCGCTTCAATTCCAGAAAACTTTCTTCGCACTTGTCATTCCATATAAACTTTTCATTCTTTCGTATAAGCTTTGTCAATGGTGTTGCAATTCTTGAGAAATTCTGAACGAATCGTCGATAATATCCTGCCAATCCCAAGAAACTTCTTACCTCAGTGGGTGTTCTCGGTCTTTCCCAATTCGTAATTGCCTCGATCTTTGCCGGGTCCACTTTGATCCCTTCATTACTGACTATGTGTCCTAAGAACTGAACTTCCTGTAGCCAAAACTCACACTTCGACAATTTAGCATATAACTTCTTTTTCCTTAAAATCTCCAAAGCTGTCCTTAAATGTTCCGCATGATCCTCCTCCGTCTTTGAATAGATCAAAATATCGTCTATAAATACTATAACAAACTTGTCCAAATATTCCTTGAAAATTCTGTTCATCAGGTCCATAAACGCTGCTGGGGCGTTGGTCAATCCAAAAGACATTACTAAAAATTCATAATGTCCATACCTTGTTCTGAAAGCTGTCTTTGGTATATCTTCTGGTTTGATCTTCAGTTGATGATATCCCGATCTTAAATCGATTTTGGAGAAATACTTGGCTCCCTTTAATTGGTCAAACAAATCATCAATTCTGGGTAACGGATACTTATTCTTGATTGTCAACTTGTTGAGCTCCCTATAGTCGATGCACAGTCTCATGCTTCCATCTTTCTTCTTGACAAATAATATCGGTGCACCCCACGGGGATACGCTGGGTCTGATTATTCCTTTCTCTAACAGCTCTTGTAATTGTTTTGCTAACTCTTTCATTTCAACGGGCGCCATTCTATATGGGGCCTTGGATACTGGTTCGGTTCCAGGTGCTAAGTCAATTGCAAATTCAATTTCTCTATCTGGAGGAAGTCCTGGTAACTCGTCGGGAAACACATCTGGAAATTCCTTCACAACTGGAATATCTTCAAATTTTGCTGGCTCCTGACTTCTGTCGATCACATATGCTATGAAATGCTCACATCCTTGTCGTAGTAACTTCTTGGCTTGAATCATCGTTAAGAACTTCTTTACCTGCTTCTGTCCCTTGAATGTTACTATTCTTTCGTCTGGCGTTTTCACCATTACTTTCTTATTTCGACAATCTATCTGAGCATCATGCTTAGATAACCAATCCATCCCTAATATAACGTCAAATTCTCCTAACTTAAACGGTATCAAATCTACACAAAACTTACTACCAGAAATCTCAATCTCACAATTTCCACAAACTTGATTCACAGTTACACGTTCTTGATTTGCTAATTCCACAGTCATTATTTCATTTAAATACCCAACTGGACAATTTAACTTACTAACAAAATCTTGTGAAATAAACGATCGAGTTGCTCCCGAATCTATTAACACTTTAGCACATAAAGAATTTACATTAAGCGTACCTGCCACGACATCCGCATCCTGGATCGCATCCTTCATCGACATGTCAAAAACTCTAGCCCTCGGAGTCTCATTCATTGTTGGGGTAGATCCTATAATCCTTAATACATTACTGACTCGAGCTGGTGTCTTGCAATCCCTGGCCATATGTCCTGGCTTCCCACATTTAAAGCATGTAAATCCAATGACTGAAACCTTCACTGCTGGATTCCGGATAGGCTGATCCTTATTTGCTGGCTCTCTTGCTGGCTGATTTCGGCACTCCCTCGAGTAGTGTCCTTTCTGGTTGCATTTAAAATATACCACATTCAACTTGTTACAAACTCCTCCATGCTTCTTTCCACATACTTGACAATCTGGAAAAGTTAATCTCAATTGATTCGGCTGATTCACATTAGCTGGACGATTGCCCTGGCCTCCGTCTCCTGCATTTTCTCTCCTGAAATTAAAATTTCTCCCTGGCTGAAACTTGCCCTTCTTAAAATTTGGAAACTTCCCTGTTTGTGACTGACCCTCACTTCCCTCAACTTTCCTTTTCTTGCTTTCCTTTTCTTTCTGGAACATCTCACTCTCTGTCTCTGCTATCATAGCTTTCTGTACAACCCCGGCATAGGTATCCAATTCAAAAATAGCTACCTTCCCTCTGATCCATGGCTTCAAGCCTTGCTGGAATCTCATAGCTTTCTTTCTATCAGTATCAACATACGACGGCACATACCTTGACAATTCCTCAAACTTCCCCTCATAATCTGTTACCGACATGTTCCCTTGCTTTAATTCTAAAAACTTCAGCTCCATTTGATCCTGAACAAACTGAGGAAAATATTTTTCTAAAAACAATTCCTTAAACCTTTCCCAAGTAATAACATCTGTGCTTTCCAATGTCTTCACCATCTCCCACCAATAGGTGGCCTCATTCTTCAAATAATAACTTGCAAATTCAACCTTCTGCTCCTCTTTCACTTTTACCAAGGCAAATGCCTTCTCTATTTCCTTTAACCACACATTTGCTTCAATTGGCTCTAAGGAACCCTTGAATTCTGGTGGGTTTACTGCCTGAAAAGTTTTGAAAGTTACCTGGGGATTGGTCTGTCTCTGCTGTTGTTGTGCCAGGTGAACTATTTGTTGGGCCAAGATTTGAAGAATCTGGGCTATTGCTGGGTCCATGGGTCCTGGGTTCACATTCTGGTTTGTATCGTCTTGGTTGTTATTGTTGTTGTTGTTGGTTTCTTTATTCTGGGTGTTGGGGCAGGTATTTATTCTGGGAGGCATTTTCTGTAAAGAATCAATCAATTTATTTAGCTTTTGAATCAAATCTTTGTATAAAAGAAAGGTTTTGTAAAACAGGAATATCTCTTTTTGAAAACAGTTGTAACTAAGTAAATTGCATGCTTCTTTACAGAATATAAACAGTTATGGAAAACAGGGTACATGGTATCACAAGGTATACTGGTGCAATAAATAAGGTAAAGTAAAACAGGTGCAATAAAGTAAATGATAGTGTTGGAAAAGAAAAGGTACTGATATATAGATCAAAAGTTTTAGGCAGTACAAGCGTAAAGACGCTTCGAAAGTAAAAATAAAAAGGGTACAACAACCTACTCACTAGTCAGCATCGCTAGTCTATAAATACAACTCAAGAGTCTACTGATACACACTACACACTACTGTCCATACTACATAATCATAACAACACTGCTCAGCATCTCCATCTCAGAATCTCTAACTCATGGCAAATCTGGACCTCCTATCTCCTCAAGCTCCTCTAGAACCCACTTAGCCCACTCCACTAGGAAATCAGGGGTGATGTCCTCATGTGTAGCCTCAGCAATCCTCACAGCAGCTGTTCTGCGAAACGCCTGGAGCCTCTCCCTAAGTCGCCTATCACCACTCCCCATCTCTCTGGTACGCATGATATGCAATAACTCCTGGATCTGACCCTGTAGGAATCGCTGCTCCATAAGGCAAGCCTCAAGCTGATGATATGGGACAGGATAGGAAGAGAACTGGAAAGGTACTCCTGTAACTGAATGACTAGTAAAGCCTGAATCAGCAGGTGGGGGTCCTCTAACAGCTGGCCTCATGCCTGGAGGTGGAATAGCCTGCAATGGTACGGGCTGCAACACCGGTGGAGGTAGAATAGCCAATGCTGGTGGAATCACAGGACGTGGATCCGAGGCTGGTGCTCCAACTGAAGGCTCTGAGTGATCAGCTGATACGGGAATAAAAGAGTCGGCCATCTCTGCTATCTGAAATCATATCGTAATATAAGAATCTCGTACCACGACGCAAACTATACTAATACCGGTTCTACCATAACACTCAACCTCTCGACGTTCTATCATCCTATACCTTACTTCTAATCCTATCCCTCTACCCATTCCCGTCAACCTAGGCTTGTGTCAGTGACTTATAACCTGTAGCTCTGATACCAAACCTGTGGCGCTCTCCAAACCCGGGTCATAAGTTTGGGGTCCACACACACACACCTTAATTATAACCTGCTTATAACAATAATAAAGATAATAATAATATATGCAGTGACCCTACTTACCAACCACCACGGACCGCAACAGGTTAAAGTATGCACACAAGCCAAACACTCTAATACATTACAAACCGTTCAAATCCCAACTATTTCAAACTCAAACTGAGTATTAAGCATTATTACAAACTTTTACAAACTTAAATTATTCCAAAAGAAGCCTACTAGCTCAGCTTCCTCAACCTGAACCCCTAGCTCTCGCGCTGGACTGGGGATCCTCTTTACCAACTGGTTCCTTTTTAACTGGAAAGAATATAAACAACATTACACAAATGAGCTAACTAGCTCAACAAGTCACAATGACAAAACTGAGAATAATGATCATCAGGTGAATATGGTTATGATATCAAGTGAACAATGGATTATGATTTAGAATCGGATATTATACTTTTAATTTAAAAACCAAGGTTAGGTTGCTGATCAGTCACGCACTAACCCCGAGCAAGGCACACAACATTGCTCTAACTACTGGATCCAAGGCACACATTGGCCTAACTTGACCATTATATGGTCTGACCACGAATCTGGTCCACAATTTTATAAAAACAATCCAATTCTAACATAATAACAGAATATGCAATAATAAACAATAACCGAAATCATTAACAACGAAATCATTACAAACCGTCCTCACCCCACCAACACCTCCAGATCACATCTACACAACACCAGGAATACAACCATGCAATCAATTCATCCTAACAATCCCTGAGTTGGCCGGAATTTGGCCGTGAAATTTCCCAGTTTCCGGCGAACATCGGAAAACTTCAAAACACAACTCCCTTCTCTACAGACCTCGTTGGTTCATGAAACTTATACGACTAGATTGCAAATTTCACAGAGAACACAACCCACTATAACATAACATCAATCTATCACAGAATAGAAAACCCCCAAATTTCAATTAAGAACATTCATACGGGTTATAAACCCTAATTTTAAAATTCGAAAATCAAACTCAAATTTGAACATGTTATTGAACTCCAAATCAGACGTATGACATATGAAAATCATCAGGAAAACAAGCTCTACAACATGCAATCATCAAATCATACAAATAATCATCCGAACAAAAATTCATACTTTTAATAAAATAAATTCAAAAATAAATAAATTTTTAGAAAAATAACCTTGATTTCTGCAGTGAAACAAAGCTCAGAATCTAATAGAACACTTCAAATCCTTCGTTTTGGTTACTCAAGCTTTGAAAACAGAGATCGGTAACGCCTTCGTTTTACTGTTTGATTCTTAGAACAGTTTTAGGAAATTAGGGCTTTTGTCTGAAAATTATATAATTATCTGCCTGCAAATGATTTTGATACGAAATAAAATACGGTAAAAGGCTATTTATAATTACGGAAAATTAGTATCCCGTTGGATCATTCCGGATATAAAACGGTACGTTTATTTGTAAAAACTGATCCAAACGGTATCGGTTTTCAGGATAATTATCCAAATCAGTACAATTTGTACTGCGGTCTTGGTCTCAGCGCCTGGTTACACGTATTACGAAGTGATAATTATGATAGTTTAATAAAAAGCTCTCGTTTATCGAAAATACGGGTTTTATTGATTTACCGAAACGAATATTGTATCGAAAATGTTACGCCGGGACCCGCGCAGGACAAACCGTACGCCGGATCGAAAAAGTCGAAACATGGAATATGCTCGGAATATTATAATTAGGTTAGGAAGGAGTTCTCGAAAGAGTTTCGGGTTCCAAAAACGTAACAACGGTTGACGTCGGTTGGTTCCCGTTTTTATAAAATAGATTTTAATTACCCGGAAAAAGATTTCAGAAATTTCATATGATTCTTATAAATCCATAAACCAACATAAAAATAATTAGGAAGATATGACAATTATCTATATTTTATTTTGGACATATAAAAATTAAAATACTTAATTAATATTATTTTTGAATATTCAAGTACAGATAACACTTAACAATTAGCTCACAGAATAGATACTGAACACACATAATAATTATATAATAACAAAATAATTACATGATATATCCCGGGTATTACTGTGACGGGATTGGATCGTCACTTCCATTATTACTTCTACTCCATGTACTTAACATGGTTGATGTTGTCTTCCCATATATGGCACATAATATTGTCAAATGAAAACTAGGGTTTCTTTAGCAATTAATTCTAGGGTTTGTGCGTTTCAAGTTTTAATGGGTGTTCTTGCATTCGGGACTAGTTGTCCTTACAAGATGCCTATGTATCTTTGTGTTATAGAGATTTAGGACAAAAACATAGTTCTAGATTGATGGGTATAGCTCTTTATATAGATGTTGAATCTAGGATTTTATACTTGGGTTGGGAGACTTTGTGGACAAGTCTCTAACTTAGAAGGTAATTAGGACTCCTATAAGGCAGCAAATTCTAAATCATTCACTGTAACAGTTAGTTTCCATGTTGGACGTCATGTCTCTATTCTTCAGCTGTATTGGGCCTTGGCCGCGAACATCATCGTTCATGAACGTTGTAGGCCTAGGCCGTTTTCAGTCCGTGACAAGCCTCGAACGACATGGTTCGTATTGGGCTATGGATATGAAATTTAAGTGTAATTAATACGACAATTATTATGTCTTTTGGGTTTATTTTTGACCCATATCATTACCCATGTTTTATTTATTTAGACTTTGTTAGGTTTAGATAATAATAAACCACCATTCTTGACTAAAAACCCGAATTAATAGGTAAGTTTCCTACTTGATCATTAACAAAACAAAAGTTTTCACAAACTCTTTCTCTTTGTTGTATCTAGATATTTAATAATTGAATATCAATAAAACACAAAATTAATGTACAAAATTATTATCTATAAATGTAACTTTAGAGATATCTAAGATCTCAACACTTGAGTTTAATGTACAAAATTTACACCCGGGCTTTAAACTTATTTTATGTGACTTACTAGTAAAAAATTTTTAAATTTTTTTGCGTTAGTCGGGATATAGCCCACCTTACCTTAGTCCTTGAGCACCCACAACGGAGTCCTACTTCGCTAATTGGGACATGTGAAGTGGGAATTCATCAAAATAGGGACTCCACTTGCATTGTGAAGGAAGAGAAAAAAGTGGGCAGTCCCATCTCCCGGGACCGTCCTACCTCACTTCTTTATATTATTTTAATGTTGATCAAAGAAACATGTATGCAGTCTTTATATTATTGCACTACGTATATAATATAATAAGATATATCGGGTCCTTGATTATTTGGAAACTTGGATCAGTGTTGCATGTGTTTATCCATTTTTCCAATTTTCCCACTTTTACATTAGAGAAAGTGATGGTGCTAAAGTGGGGGATACTGTTATAATATAGCACCCACACAAAAAAATCAACTCCAATGTGATGCTAAACTTAGATGCAAAATAGCAAAATGCTATACTTGGTGCTAAATATAGAATCAAGTATAGATGTTGCTATTATTGTCACCAAAGCATGCAATTACCAAAATATATTAATAAATTAGTATTGACAAAAATAGTTTTGTACTTTTAGATTAGATAATTAGAATATAGCTTTATTTGTATATGTTTCATTCTATTTTATATCTATCATTGGACCATAAGTTCTATTTTAGCAACAAAATAACTTTTTGGTTTAAAGTTATAACAATAGGTACATCAATTTTAAAAATACCGTTATACATGCTCTTTGGTGGCATTAGATGGGGCCAGTTGGTGTGGGAAATGGGACTAGAGCATTGTGGATGATTTTGTAGTCTTAATGAAGGTCCGCCCAGTCGATGGTCATCAAATGGTGAGGCCAACCGATTGAAAAATTTATACTAGTACTATTCTACTGCTTTTGTCACCACAACAACTAGATAACGACTACAACATTTTCCCTTGCGGAGGTTAGACTCATGGAGTATTCTTCTGTGCGGTAAGAGCAGCTACAACGCTGGCCAAATGGATGTCTTGAACCACGAGAAATGACTCAGGCATCCAATTTTCTTTAGGCCACACATTGGAGTAATAAGAAAAAAGAGGGACTTGCCCACCGAAGTGGGCATTGGCCAACTGACACACATGTATGTTAAATTATTTTATTTCACTACACTCAATGCTAAGTTGATGTTACTACAAATCTAGAAAAAAAATAACTTAAATTTTTGCAATGTTTATATAAATTTATGTAATGTTTAATAAATTAATTAAATTAATTTTTTTAAATATATATAAAAACATATCAAAATTATATATTTAATAACAAACAAATATTTTCATTTTTTAATTAACATATAAAATACACTTATAGTACTAATGTTCCGAATTACTATCTCCGTCCAAAGTACAATGTCTATTAAAACATATAAGATATACATAATTAGATAGTACATTTAGTATATTTTAAAAGTAGTTCAAACATAATTTTTAATATTAGGTCAAAAATTTGTCAATTTGACTCATATAAAATCAAAATGGACATATAATTAGGGATGGAGGGAGTACTATTACTTTTCCACAAATGCTCAACTATCACTTAAAAATATATAATTATAATTTAAAATATTATTGAATTAAATTAAATTAAAATGCATTATAAGATATCATCTAATTTAAAATATAAAATAATATAGACAAAAGGCCCTACAAAATGTGGCAGGTGGGTGCTTGCGTTGAAGCTGGTTGGCCACTTTATTCCCGGTTGGAGTCTTCTAGAAAATCAGCTACACTACAACTAGCTACCTATAAAAAATGTAGTACACTATCTGTGGGTTATCTATGTGGTGTGTTATCCATGTCTGAAATGTGTATGGGGTTGTGTTGTCTACATCATCCCATACCCCCATAATTTTCATCCCTTTCTTGAAGCCGTGCAACTCAATGGTCTATTCTATTTTCTAGTCTGTCAAAGTCAACTTTACTTGGATGGATAGTATATAGTAAATGATAGTTCAGACCAAATCTAATTATAAATTCTCTTCTAGCATTTTTAGAGCAGAGGAAAAGATCACGGAGCAGGGTCTAGTGTCTAGACTTGCAGTGTATAAGTCTGCTGTAAAATTCTTCACCGTCTGTATAGGTTTTTCTATTGTGTACATGCACACACTAATAACGATGGAAATATACAAAATCATAATTAATTAATTAATTAATTAATTAAGTAATTATATGTAAATATCGAATTTTTATATGGTCTTTAAAAGTAAAGTGGCTTGCTCTTTTAATTTTTTAAATTTAATATGTCAAACAAATATTTTTTTGACATGTCAACAAAAGACTGTTAGTAGAAAAAATATAATGCGACATCATTCAATCTATTCTATAAATTTCAAAGTGGAGGCTCTAGATTATAGATGATACTAGTTCAAATAAAATTTCCCAGAAGTCCACAAACAAAGTAACTGGTACTAGTTTGACCACATGAAACTGAGTTTACCTTATCTCATCGTGCTTGATTGACGATAAAGATTTGATCATTTAGATAAATAAATTTAAAAAGGATTACTCCAATACACGATTACATTAGTTTCTAGTTTTCATTTTTAAATCAATTTATGTCAAAATATCGAGTATACATGTAATTACTTAAAATAGTAAATAATACAAGACTAAACAAAATAATTAAAAAGAAATCAAGAATAAGAATTAGCTAAACCATTGTTGTTATTACTCACTATATATCAATATCAGAACTCAAACCCTAAAAGTAAAATCTACAATAACTTTTAACAAGCCGCATTTTTAGAGATTTTGAAAATATGAAGTAAGTCATCTTCATCAAAGGTAACATTTGGACATAAATAAGTAGGGGTCCTTGTGATACAACGCGTGTGCCCTTATATTCCAAAAGGATGATAGGGCGCAGCACTGCGAATACGAGCATGCCCCTCTACACAGTTGGATTGGAAATTATGTGCGAGGCTATCAAAGGAATGGTTGAGGGAGATTTGGATACCATCATGGAAGAGCATCCCCACTAGGGTGGCGTGAAGGCGCGCCCTCGGGGGGTGGAAAAATCCCTGTCATTACTCATGTTGTTTCTCAAAGTGTTACGAGTAATGCACTTAGGACGTGCCCTCATGGTGGGGGTGGCACTCAAACTGAGGAGAGGCCACACAATATTAGAGAAGCTTGAGGATGAGGCCAAGGATATCCTTTGATTCAAGGGGAGGCTCAGAATCATAATGAAGATGTCCCACAACCACAGCCTTAGGACGAGGGGCGGCCAGATCCTCCAGTACACTCGGGGGGTGATCAAACAGGGCAACAACAACCCCCAACCTAATTGTCAAAATATCCCTGGGGTTGGAATATTCAATATGGATAATTTGAAGAAGTTACTGAATCATCTTGAAGGAGGGAGAGTCACGGCAACTGCACAAGCTCTATCTCCCTTCTCTGCTATTGTAAGGGAGGCTCAGTTACCCACTGGGTATCGAAACACAACCAATGACTTATATTTCCATGGGAATTCTGATCCTGTGGAATTTTTAGGAAGGTTTAATATCAAGATGGATGTGTATCAGGTACCTGATTTAGCTAGATGCCGTATTTTGACTGCTACTTTCAGAGAGAATGCTCAACAGTGGTTCCAAAAGCTTGGTCTCCGAATCATTACATCATGGGAGCAGATGAAAACTCTATTTCTAACTCAATTTTAAGTTGTTATGAAGTATGCTCCACTAGTCACTACCTTGGCAACTGTTAAGAAAAAGGAGAATAAGAGCTTAACTTCGTATTTAAAAAGGTTTAATGCAGAATCTACATTGATGAGAGGAGCAATAGATGAAATGCTTAAGAGTTTTCTCATAGAAGGGTTACGCATGATAACAGATTTATGGAAACACTTGCAAGGAAATGATCCTACATAGTTTGCAGACGTTCAGTATTGACAGCTTCTCCCCAAAAACTTTTTGGTAAATTGGCATCTCGCAGCATTGTTCTTGCAGCTTCAACTAGAGTTCTATTTTTCCTTTCAACCACACCATTTTTCTGGGGTGTTCTTGCAGCTAAGAACTCTTGAACAATGCCCTTGTCTTTGCTGAAATTACTTAAAGCTGCATTTCTAAATTATGTGTCATTGTCACTCCTCAATCTTTTAACACAGTTTTGATTCTCAACTTGCTTCTCAACTTTCTTTATGTGTTCAATAATGATGTGCGGAGTTTCATCTTTTGAATGCATAAATTCCACCCAAGTGTATCTTAAGTAGTCATCCACAATCACCAGTGCATATTTCTTTCTCGAAATAGACAAGAAATTAACTGGTCCAAACATGTCTATGTGAATAAGCTGCAATGGTGCACTTATTGAATTTATAGTCTTGCTCTTATGAATGGACCTCTTCATTTTGCCTTTTTGACAAGCCTCACAAACTTCATCTTGAGCAAATTCCAGATTTGGCATGTTTCTCACTAAATCCTTTTTTACCAGGGTATTGATTGCTTTGAAATTCAGGTGAGAGAGCTTTTTGTGCCACAACTTGCTTTGCTCAATTGATGCCTGTGTAGAAGCAACAAATTTCATCCTTGTTTGCTGAGTTAAGGTCTGCAACAAACAGGCTTCCCTTTTTTGCTCCTTTTAGAGAAACTTCACCAGTTTTCTTGCTAGTGATTGTGTGATATCCCGTATTTTTCAAAATTATTATTATTATTATTATTATTATTATTATTATTATTATTATTATTATTATTTCAATATGTTTATGTGATTTTCTGATTTGAAAGGAGTAAAATGGTGGATATTTAATTCTTGTTTGACGACTCTGCGTTATTGAATGATAATGTGCTAATTTTTAAATGTGGTATCGATCCTTGTTAATTTCTGAAAATATTTACTTAAATGTATTATTTTCAAAAGTTTACTTAAATGTATTATTTTCAAAAGTTTGTTTGCAAGCCGGTCATTTTATTGATATCGGTAAATTGAGCTCATTTTCTAATATTAGGGACTGAGTGGATATTTTGTCAGGTATGTGTTATATGTAATATTAATTGTGGGCGACTCAGTTGTGATTGAGGATTATTTGTATTATTAATTACTGAGTCGTATTATTTTGTTTTTGTATTTAAAAGTGATTTTATTAAAAAATTATTTTCATAAATACTTGAGTTATCTTTAAAATTATTTTTCTGGTTTTATAATTTCAGTAATTATTTACAGGAATTTATAATATTTAGGAAGTAATATTTTGCCAAATATTTATCCCTAAATGATTTTTTGATTGTATTTAATTAGGAATTTAAAATTAAATTTAAGAATGTTTTAAAAATTATGAAACTTATGTTTTATTAGTATTTGAATATTTTGATTATTTTAAAATTATTTTGGAATTTTTTTGGGTTATATTTACCCGCACATTTGTTCGTTAAAACGTAATATACAGATACAATACACAATTCAAAAATGTTTTACAAATTATGAAAATTTTATTTTACTAGTTTTTAATTATTCTGAGAATTTTAGAAATATTTTGAAAAAATTTCGGGTTTTATTTACCCGCACGTTTGTTCGTTTAATCTTAAGATGTGGGTCTATTGCGCGATCCAAAAATGCTTTAAAAATTGTGAAAATTTTATTAGTTTTCAAATATTTCAGGAATTTTAAAATTATTTTAGTAATTTCGGTTTGTTTTTACGCGCAAATTGTATCATCAAAAAAGTAATTTACAAGTCAAAAACCAGCCTAAAGGTGAGGACAAGACATGTGTCAAGAGAGATGACACGTGCCATGTGTGAGGGATGTACTCGTGTTCCTGTTGTTTATAAAAAAAATAGAAAATCCTATAAACTACCCAGCACCCCACCCCTTGGCGCTCCCCTCCCCCTTATCCTGCCCCCCCACCGAGTCCCCTTCCCTTTTCCTTTACCTCTGTCTCTCGTCTCTCTAACGTCTCTCTCTGTCATATATATTTATTTACTGTTAATTATAAAAAATTCATATCTCACAAACCGTCCGTCCAAATTTTAATTGTTATATATATATAAACGATCAACGCTTCAATACATACGCAAAGGTATATATATTGCAAGGTTTTGAGGAGATAATTTGCGTAGCATAGTTTTCGTTTTAATTTATTTTTGGGGCGTAGAAAAGAAGTTTGACGGTGTTGATTACTCCATATGGTGTTTCAACGTGTATATGTCTATGACTATTAATTTCAGGTTTTTCTGGAGATATTTTTTGGACATCAGATTATCTCTTGTGGTGATCATGATTTAATTTGGGTAAGGATTCCGAGATTCCGCTTTTGTATTTGGCTATATTATAGCATCTTAGTGTTTATATATTTATTTCATAATTTTTAGAAGTTGTTGGAGAAGTCACTTTTGGTCCGAATTTTGGTTAAGGTGGCCGTGTTTTTTATTTCTCGCGTGTTTATACTTGCAAATAAAAATTATTCTATGTTTTAAATTTATAAATTTTATTAGAGAATAGTTGGACTGTGTTGTTTGGGATTGATTTTGAGGGTCTCTGACCCCGAGAAAAGTCTGTTTTACAAAGACGTTATTTCGATTTTTTTTTGTAAAATATCTATTTTAATTTCAAATTATTATCTTTTATTATTTTCGAAAATTATAATTTGATTAAATTATTTATAATTTGTTTTGATTTATTATTTATTTATTTAATTAATTGATTAATTCATTTAATCGATTAATTTTATTTATAAATAGTTAAATAAATTGTAATTATTTATAATTGAGCCAAATAATATTCTAAAATTATTTTGAGATTTTAAAAATATATAGAGGTATTGAATATTCAATTAGTATTATTATTAATTGGATTATTCTTATTTTATTCATATAAAATAATCATTTGTCCGTTTAATACGAAACGAACGCGTCTAGACTCAGAAAAATATTCCGCTTTCATTAAAAATACTTTCAAAACATAAATATTTTCATTTCGAAAGGTCGCTTATTTTGCAAACGATTCTAAGTCGCGTATTTATCAAAACAAGTCATATTTTAACTCTATTTCAGTTTTTAACATATCGAGCCGAGTGTTGTGACGATTTGAATTACGTATTATTTGAATTACGCGTTATGTGAAATATGCGTTATGTGCTATGTGAATTATGTGCGTACGTGGGTTAAGAGTCTTGTGTTTGATTGTTTTAATTTTGCATGGGTTATCATATGGGTAGGCGATAGAGTTTTGATGCGCAGTTCGTCGAGTAATTATCGTTTAGACGATTAAACTGTTATCTTTTAATTATAGATATGAGTCTTTCAAGACGATCAGAACTAGAAGTTGGATTCAGAGTGAAATAGAATCGTATTGCATATCAGGCTTGTACCAACATCATGAGCAGCAGACCAGAGAATTAGTAAAGTAAATGATGGTGATGTCTTAAGGGAGAATGACATAAAATTGTGTCAATGCGAGTGTGACTAACTGCTAAACACCAAAGGTAAGTATCCCTATATTCACTTATCGTCCAAGTGATGTTTATTTTGAACCCTATTATGCAAGTTTTCTATGCTATTCTAATTCCAGAATAGTTCAATATTTTACGTATCCAACTGCTTATGATGATGCAAGTATTGCTTTTCCATTCTCAGTTCAGAGTAGATAAATATTTTACAAATCGCTGAGTTAAATGTTTATCATGCAAGTACTCTCTGCTATTCTAAGTTCAGAATAGTTAAGTGTTTTTACTTATCAAAATACTGATTTATAAATGTTTTATACTTTGAGAAAAAAATGGTTTTGTTGCGAGTATTCCTGCCAAGTGAATGGGGAAATAAAATTATTAAGGGTGTCGATTATTATGACCCCTTTCAATAAAATATTTTAAGGTTGGATGGGTACTGGTTGCGTAAGAGGCCGAGGCACCGGTCTAGCACGAGCTATTATACGAAAGTATAATATCTTGCAAGGCAAATATATACCTTTTGTGGATATCCTATTGGTACGGTATGGCTGCGGGATACCGATACCTATATTTACGGTATGGCTACGGGATACCGGTGTTGTTTCGTGACTGATCATCAGGAACAACATAGTGCATAATTGGTTCAAATCTAAATTGCTAAATTATTTTTGACAATCATATAATAAATGATTTATCATGTGTTTTTGTTTTGGATAAAATGTGAAATTCCATTCGTGATTGATGTTGATACTTATTTTGTTGTTATATATCAAATGTGGTGTTAATATATTTGATTGATGTTGACTTTAATATGGGATGTTGTGAGCATCTAAGTTAGTATTGATATCTAATTTGATGTGACAACAAAATACGTATTGATATCATGATTGGGTTTTGAGTAAATTGGATATGAAGTTTATGATTTAGTCCATAATCACCGTTTCATGTTATTTACGATATTTCCGTAAACATTATTTTACGAGTTTTATTCTCGTCAAGATTTAAAGTATTGTTGAATCATTTTCGCTCATAAATATCAAAAAAGGTTTTGCATACAAATGAGGAACCAATTCTGGGATTCCTCAACTAAATTTTTAGATTCAGTAATTATGAGTTTAAATGTTTTACTCCATTGTTGATGTCGATTTTTATATCAAAAGACCATTTATATGTCATACTGAACTTGTTGAGCATTTCTTTCGCTCATACTTGCCTTTTTTTAAATTTAACCTTCCAGTGAGGATTAGCTTGCGTTGTTTAGCCTTGCAATTTGAGAAAGCAAAGAAGAAGCTTTTGGAAGGTGGTTGTTCCAAGGTTTGCGGACAAGTGTAAGTTCTGCTGTGTAAAGTTGATTATATTATATTATTTTATAGTTGTGTATTATATAGTTGGGCCTAGTATACTTCCTTGCGAAGTTATACTAGGGGGTTTAGCTTTGAGTTTGGAATCGGTTGATAAGATGTTTTAAAGGAAAGTGAAAATTTGATTTGTGGAATTTGGATTCTTGTTTATAGAACTGTAACCTAAAAAGATCTTGGTGTAGTTTGGGGTCACATATTCTATATTTCAGTTGCTGGCATTTATTTATTGATTAAACATGTAAATTTGGATTGAGGTTTCATCGTGACGACCAAATCCTCTTACCCTGAATTTGGGGGCGTTACAGGTTGGTATCGGAGCTTAGGTTATTATAAACTAGAAACGAGAGTGTGTAGGAGTGTGTTTAGATATTTAAGAACGTTTGAGCTCATATCGATTCATGTTGGACTATTGGATATAGTGAAAGAGATGTGTCCTAAGTCCAATCATGTATGATGATTTAGGAATAACTTTTATGTAATCTGTTTTGATTTCATTGATATTAATAAAAGACTTGTTTTGGTTTTATTGCGGGCTTTATCTTTTTAAGTGTTTAAATAAGATATACCATAGTTTAGAGTAAAGCTTTTTATGGATTATGATGAGATCATAATAATGAGACCAAAAAGATGATAACTCTAAATTTAAATATTTCCTGGTCGTAGGATTACTAACTGGTAATTAGTAATCCGCAAAGATCGGTACATACTATGATTGCTTCATTATGAAGGATGTCTGTTCTCATAGACATTTATGTGGTGACACTATAGCTAGTATGTAGGTGCTTATTATAGAATAAGTTCACTGAACATAACTCACACAGCTGAACAACTGATGGAGTTCACTCACGTGTCAGCAGTTGTTCACATAGTGATAGTTGTACAAGTATCCTTAGACTTGAGGTCATCATAGTCATCTTGTGTACACTGAACTATGATTTGGTTTAGTTCTTAGTCTCCAGGGACATTTATAAGGGCTCTACTGGGTATAGGAATTTGTACACGAAGATAGTGTATGATCAATAAAGGATCTACCCCTTCCAGTGAAGGAAGAGAATGTTCAATGCTGATCCACTTATGCTAGTTTAGGAATCTCTGGCCAGAGTGAATGAAATTAGAAAGGAGTTTCTAATTTACATTAAATAGAACTAAGCATAGTGAATGGGAAAGAAAATGATTAAATAAGATAGGCTTGACACAAGTTCCATGCCTTGTATTTAATCGTGACATTGCAGGGTAGATGGAATTGATTGTACATTAACTACTCACTAAATAGGTTCTTGGTATTCTAAGCAGTGAATTCGTATTATCCGGATAGTCGCGATATGCTGAGAAGTATCCCTCACGATGTAGAATAAATATGATTAATTTATTAATTAATCATATTTAATGAATTAGAGAATTTATATAAATAAAGATAAAATAGTTTTATTATTATTTATTTCTACTACCGGCTTAATATTGAACCTACAGTGTTACACCATACAAGAGAATGATTTAATGGTGGAGGAATTAATTAATAATGGCTGGTAATTATTTATTTGTGAAATAAATAATTAATTAACAGATTTAATAATTGATTAAATGAGATTTAATTAATTTTTAATATTATTAATTAAGAATTTAATTTTGGAAATTAAATCAAGTGAGAGAATTATTTTTCTAAAGTATTTAGAAAATGGATTAATGATTAAAAGGTGTTTTAATTATTAGTTAATTGGTCAATAAGAATAATCAATTAAAGGGTTAATAATAATAATATTTTATGAAAAATTTTCAGCTGAAAATTTTGCCTATAAATATACTATTATAAACCCTATTTGCCTCAACCCAAATAATTAACCCTAATTCTAAAGTTGAACAAGAGGGAGGCAACTAATTCTCTCAACCTCTTCCTTCTCCATTACATTGATCTCTTGGTGGATACCGGTGGAGTGCTTCACACTTGAGGAGCAGCTGCTAGGGATCTCCGCTCATCGTTCTTGGATCGCTATTAAAGACCTACATCTTTCCATTAACGTAAAGTTTCTTAAGGTAAACATACTGAACTACAAATTAAATATTATTTTTCGAATAGATCCTGCGGAGGGTTTCAGTTTTTTTTTAAGATTTAAATTTACATTTTCGTTGCGTTTATGTGCTAAAAACCCTTTAATGGCATCAGAGCTACTTGCGAAAAGTTTTTAATTCGTTTATGTGTTTAAGTGTTTTCGATATATGAGCATGTACGTGATTCGCCATGATTTGATGTTGGGATAATATGCTTATATATGTATGGTTTTGAATATATGATATTCATGTGAGTTGTATATTCATAAGATGATTATGTAATCTGTATATATACTGATATATACATGATTTATGTTTGTTCTAATTATGAGAATCATATTAGATACGGATTCTGAATTGGCTGCTGTAGATTTGCTGAAATCTGGGTCTGGTGTCCGATTTATGCAAAAGAATACCCTATTCCATAGGTAAACGAGCGTGTGAATAAAACTGATAGCAGAAGCTATCAACGACTCGTCTGTAAGGCATTTGACGTCGTTTACTGCCCGTAAACAGTGATTCTTATTTTTCTTATTTGATTCTGATTTTTCTGATTTTTGTCATATTTTTTTTTATGATTAGATCATGGATAATATCATATGTTAAGATCAGATTATGTGTTTTAACATGCTTTTATGTGTTGTATAAGCATGGTGGATGGTTATGGCCTTTCGACCTTAGTGTAATGGTTTTGGTTTTGGTTTTAAATACGACTTGCATGTCGTCAATCTTTGTAATCATAAATCTCGAATGTAACTCGAGTTATTCTTGTAAGTTCATTAGATTAGTTTTACTTTCAATCATGTAATGTAATTGAAGACTCAAGAAGGCTATCCAATGGAGGTGATACAAAGAAGAAGACGAGGCATACAAGAAGTCTAAACAAAGAATAAAACTTATGTAATAAGTAGTTGTATTTATTTCCATCACCATATTAGATTGACCTTGATCTTTATCATGAGCTTGATAAAGATCACATAGGATGGGGCCATAACCAAACACATTTACTTTATTGCACTTTACATTTACTTGTTTACTTAATTTTATATATGAGATATATGCCTATGTTTACCATGCGATGATAGATTTAGGTGAACTTAAATCAATATAAGGCGTGCTCTAGAAAATCTAGAATATGAATCGTTTCTTGTCTTAACAATAATATTATGAATACAATCATGAGATTCTTGTGTTTATGAAACACATAATTAAATATTAATTTTTAATATCGAGAGAAATGATGATTCTGTCAAAAGCAGATTTCTATCTGTAAGAAAGGGGTATTAAGTGACGTCTCTTGACAATGCTCCCCCCGATCTGGGAATCATCTAATTATCGATTATTGATTTGAAATATTTAATTTAAAAGGAAGAATCTCTTTATAATATGATTATGATTGTAACATAATATAATCCCTCTAAAATTAAATAATATCAAGTAGTAATTGACCAATGACACAATGGGCTTGTGTCGGTCAAAGCCTTCCAACATGGTAGAAAGTAGTTCTTATTTTTAAATCATTGTCATTTCGTGCTACAGCCGAGGGCTTTGATTTCGAAATAAGAAATACTTGTCTATTACATAAAGATGTGTACATTGAATTAGAATCTAAAGGTCGTTACGTGCTACAGCCATGGGCCGTTGGAGACTGATTCAATTGTACGAAATATTGGGTTAGACTTGACTTAGAATATTGAGTTTGTCGTGCTACAGCCATGACTCAATTATTCAAGAGGCTAAAGTTTTATTAGGGAATAACATAAGATGTAATTGAAAAGAGTTGTCTGCCTATTGAACATCACATGACGTTTCGTGCTACAACCGAGGTTGTGTGATGGAATGTAGGATCCCTATTCCCACTAGCATTATGAATGCTTAATTTTCACTTAGGGGTTGTATAAATTAGATAAACTAGTGGGAGCCACTTATGAATAAAGACCCGATTCATATAGTGTTTTGAAATGAAATTGAATATTTGCTAAGTGTTGTTATGTGTTCATCATTTACAGATTTACTATATTCGTTATGTCTTCTGCACTATCACTCCGGAGTATACTAGATGCTCACAAGTTGACTGGTCCTAATTTTGCTGACTAGCTTCGAAACTTGAGAATTGTTCTCAGGGTTGAGAAGCTGGAATATGTGCTTGACTCACCTAAGCCTACTGAACCTGCTAGCAATGAACATAATGATGAACATGTTGTGTATCATAAGTGGATAGATGATGTAAATGTTGCTCAATGCATCATGCTAGCTTCCATGAACATTGAGCTACATAAGCAACATGAGCATATGGATGCTCACACTATCCTTACGCATCTACAAGATTTGTATGATGTGGCAGGGAGGACAGCTCAATATGAGATATCAAAGTAGCTGTTCGGTTGTAGGATGTCTGAGGGATCATCTGTAAATGACCATGTACTTAAGATGATCAATTTGATTGAACGTCTTGGACAACTTGGTTTTGCCATGGATGGGGAGCTGAGCCAAGACTTGGTATTGCAATCACTTCCAAGTTCATTCTCACAGTTTGTTGTGAACTTTCACATGAATAAGCTGGATGTCAGCCTGCCTGAACTCCACAACATGTTGAAGACCGCAAAATCGATTTTTTCCCCTAAGAAGAGTTCTGTTCTTCTAATTGGTGAAGGTTCCAATCCTAAGAAAAGGAAGAAGAACCCTTCCAAGAAGAAGAAAGTAGGTGAGAAAAAGCCGGTTCCACCAAAAGTTGAAGACCCCAAGAGCAAAGCTGTTTGCTTTCACTGTAACAAGGTGGGGCACTGGAAGAGGAACTGCAAGGTTTACCTTGCAGAATTGAAGAAGAAGAAGGGTAGTGAGACTACCGCTTCTGATTCAGGTATGTTCATGATCGAAGTTAATATGTCACTAAGTCAAATTTCTACTTGGGTATTAGATACCGCCTATGGTTCTCATATTTGCAATTCGTTGCAGGGACTAAGGAGAAGTAGGACTCTTGAAGAAGATGAGGTGATTCTACGGATGGGAAATGGAGCAAGAGTTGATGCTGAAGCTGTAGGATCATTTCATTTACATATGCCTACGGGCAACACTATTGTTCTAAATAATTGTTATTTTGTTCCCTCGATTGTGAGGAATATTATTTCTATTCCATGTTAGACTTGGCTGGATTTTCGCTTGTTATTCAGAATAATAAATGTTCAATTCTTAGAGATAACGTTCTTTATGGAAGTGGTATTTTAAACAATGGTCTGTATGTATGTGACGTAGAGCATAATTTACTACAAATTGAACATACTAATAAAAAAAAAGGGATGGTGAAAATGTCACTTTCTTGTGGCACTGCGGACTTGGTCATATTAGTGAAAATAGACTGCGAACATTGCATAAGGAAGGGTTACTTGACCCCTTTGATTTTGAATTATATCCTACATGCGAGTCTTGTCTATTGGGTAAAATGACCAAATCTCCATTTAGTGGACATGGAGAGAGGGCTGCAGATTTGCTAGGATTGGTACACACAGATGTATGTGGACCAATGTCTACGCAAGCCATGGGTGGATTTTCATACTTTATTGCTTTCATAGATGATCGATCTAGATTTAGATATGTGTATTTGATGAAACACAAGTCTGAAGCCTTTGAAAAGTTCAAAGAATATAAGTATGAAGTAAAGAAATAAACCAAACATAGTATTATAACTCTTCGATCAGATCGAGGTGGTGAATACTTGAATGGAGAGTTTCTAGCTTATCTCAAAGAAAATGGTATAGTTTCCCAGTGGACTCCTCCATATACTCCACAGTTGAATGGGGTATTTGAAAGGAGAAATCGAACTTTGTTAGACATGGTTCGGTCCATGATGAGCTATGCGAATCTTCCAGTATTCCAGTGGGGTTATGCATGGGAAACCTCAGCATATTTACTGATTAAGGTGCCTTCCAAATCTGTTCCTCAAACTCCATATGAGATATGGAAAGAAAGGAAACCGAGTCTTAAACACGTTAAGATTTGGGGATGTCCAGCTTATGTCAAGAAAGTTGACCCAGATAAGCTGGAATCTCGATCTGTAAAATGTAATTTTGTGGGATATCCTAAAGAGACTTTAGGGTATTACTTTTACACCGATCATCGGGTGTTTGTCTCCAGACATGCTACCTTCTTGGAAAAGTAGTTTATCCTTGAAGGAAACAGTGGGAGCAAAATTGAACTTGATGAAGTTCAAGAAGCACAAACTACTACGGATCAAGTGGAAACACCTGTTCAGACTGAACAACCTTCTGTGGAACAGCCCATTCGTAGGTCAGGGAGAGTGTCTCGCCAACCTGAGAGGTATTATGGCCTTGTCATTGAGAATGACAATGAGTTGCAATCATTGATGATGACGACCTTGTGACCTATAATGAGGTTATGAGTAGTGTTGACTCAGAGAAATGGCATAGTGCCATGAAATCCGAAATAGAATCTATGTATACCAACCAAGTATGGACTCTGGTTGAGGCGCCTGAAGGTGTTAAGCCTATTGGGTGCAAGTGGGTATACAAAAGAAAGATTGGAGCAGATGAGCAGGTGGAGACCTACAAGGCCAGGCTCGTGGTAAAAGGATTCAGACAAAGGCAAGGGATTAACTTTGATGAAACTTTTTTGCCTGTAGCCCTGTTAAAATCAATTCGGATTTTGTTTGCGATTGCTGCTTACTACGACTATGAGATCTGGAAAATAGATGTGAAGACGACCTTCCTCAATGGGAAACTTGAAGAGGAAGTGTATATGACACATCTAGAGGGTTTTCTTTCCAAGGGAAATGAACACCTGGTGTGTAAGCTGCTGCGAATCATATATGGTTTAAAGTAAGATTCTCGTAGATGGAACATCCGTTTTGATGAGACAATCAAAGAGTTTGGTTTTATCAAAAACATAGATGAACCATGTGTCTACAAAAAGGTTAGTGGGAGCGCGGTAACATTTCTTGTATTGTATTAAAAAGAGGAGACGGCAAGAGAGTTGACACACATAACAACGTAGCAGACCCACTCACAAAGCCACTTTCTCAAAGTCACTTTGATCGTTATAAAGACAAGATGAGTATTAGATACCAGATTGATTGGCTTTAGTACAAGTGGGAGATTGAAAGAGATGTTTCCTAAGTCCAATCATGTATGATGATTTAGGAATAACTTTTATGTAATCTGTTTTGATTTCATTGATATTAATAAAAGACTTGTTTTGGTTTTATTGCGGGCTTTATCTATTTAAGTGTTTAAATAAGATATACCATAGTTTATAGTAAAGCTTTTTATGGATTATGATGAGATCATAATAATGAGACCTAAAAGATGATAACTCTAAATTTAAATATTTCCTGGTCGTAGGATTACTAACTGGTAATTAGTAATCCGTAAAGATCGGTACATACTATGCTTGCTTCATTATGAAGGATGTCTGTTCTCATAGACATTTATGTGGTGATACTATAGCTAGTATGTAGAAGCTTATTATAGAATAAGTTCACTGAACATGACTCACACAGCTAAACAACTGATGGAGTTCACTCACGTGTCAGCAGTTATTCATATAGTGATAGTTGTACAAGTATCCTTAGACTTGAGGTCATCATAGTCATCTTGTGTACACTGAACTATGATTTGGTTTAGTTCTTAGTCTCCAGGGACAATTATAAGGGCTCTACTGGGTACAGGAATTTGTACACGAAGATAGTGTATGATCAATAAAGGATCTACCCCTTCCAGTGAAGGAAGAGAATGTTCAATGCTGATCAACTTATGCTAGTTCAGGAATCTCTGGCCAGAGTGAATGAAATTAGAAAAGAGTTTCTAATTTACATTAAATAGAACTAAGCATAGTGAATGGGAAAGCAAATGATTAAATAAGATAGGCTTGACACAAGTTCCATGCCTTGTATTTAATCGTGACATTGCAGGGTAGAAGTAATTGATTGTACGGTAACTACTCACTAAATAGGTTCTTGGTATTCTAAGCAGTGAATTCGTATTATCCGGATAGTCGCGATATGCTGAGAAGTATCCCTCACGATGTAGAATAAATATGATTAATTTATTAATTAATCATATTTAATGAATTAGAGAATTTATATAAATAATGATAAAATAGTTTTATTATTATTTATTTCTACTACCGGCTTAATATTGAACCTACAGGGTCACACCGTAAAAGATAATGATTTAATGGTGGAGGAATTAATTAATAATGGATGGTAATTATTTATTTGTGAAATAAATAATTAATTAGCAGATTTAATAATTAATTAAATGAGATTTAATTAATTCTTAATATTATTAATTAAGAATTTAATTTTTGAAATTAAATCAAGTGAGAGAATTATTTGTCTAAAGTGTTTAGAAAAGGGATTAATGATTAAAAGGTGTTTTAATTATTAGTTAATTGGTTAATAAGAATAATCAATTAAAGGGTTAATAATAATAATATTTTATGGAAAATTTTCAGCTGAAAATTTTGCCTATAAATATACTATTATAAACCCCATTTGCCTCAACCCAAATAATTAACCCTAATTCTAAAGTAGAACAAGAGGGAGTCAACTAATTCTCTCAACCTCTTCCTCCTCCATTACATTGATCTCTTGGTGGATACCGGTGGAGTGCTTCATACTTGAGGAGCAGCTACTAGGGATCTCCGCTCTTCGTTCTTGAATCGCTATTAAAGACCTCCATCTTTCCATTAACGTAAAGCTTCTTAAGGTAAATATACTGAACTACGAATTAAATATTATTTTTCGTATGGATACTGCAGAGGGTTTCGGTTTTTTTTTAAGATATAAATTTACATTTTCGGTGTGTTTATGTGCTAAAAACCCTTCATATATTACCAACAAGTAAGCTAAGATAGGCACATTCGTTTGAGATGGTCGTGTTGAGCTGAACAAAACTCCTTCCAGTTGCAAACTTCTCTTGTGGTATCTTCCGAGGCTACTATGATTCGACGATGATGAAGAGTTTCGGCATCCTTAGAAAATGAGGATGTGTCTAGAATTGGATGACAAGTCTACATAAGAGTTCAAAAAGAAGATAAGTATCAAGACCTTGACAATACCTTCTCTTTCTATAACTTCTTTTGACATTTCTCAAAAAGAGGTATATGTTAGAGGATATATTCCCTAACACCCATTTCAATCACGTAATGTGCCAGAGGCTGTCATGAAGCCTATTTCCAGGTTTTGATAGCTTTGTAAAGTTGCAATATTAAAGTTTCCACCTTCCTTATATGGTGGATAGTTTATTGGTGATACGACGCCACTTAGCCATTTTATGCCGGAATCTTGTTTTTTGGATTTCATTTTTCTCCAGAAATATTAGCTTTAAAACCTTTTCAATTTTCATCTGAGGATTTCCCTAACAAGTCATTTATTAGAAATCCTTTATTATTCATTTGATTTTGAATTTTATTTCATATTCTTTTATTCTGACTGAGATGAACAACCCTAACTATAGGGGACACAAGGTATACCTGTCTGTGTGATAGGAGTTGGATGGGACGCCATCACTTGTGTGTGTTGTGACTACAAGAAGGTTAATAACCTTTAGTAGTGTCTTAATTTGGGCACGCAATACCAAGTTCATTTGATCATATCGATCTCTCAATTATTCTTTCTGTTGTGCAAGACATGCCTGTACTTTAACAAGACTAAGTCAAATTGACAACCCTAAGTAAGTTGTATTGTAATCTTAGTTTGCATTTGTACTTGTAACATTTAAAGTCTGTAAAAATATAAAAGAGTAGACTGGAGTCTTTTTGTTTAAACAGTATCAAGCCTAAGGATTCTATCTGGAAGAGGATCAAGAAGATCATGCCTCAGAAGAATTATGAAGAAGCTTGGAGTTGAATAAATCTGTTTGGATAAAAATATTCAAAGTCAAAGATCTCTACAAGTCACAGATTTAGTGTTATAGAGAAGTCACTCGAGAACTCCAAATGACTTATCGAGAAGTCAGAAAAGCTTATAGAGAACTCATAGAGATATCGACAAGCAAATTGAAAACATGAAGATTGGAGATATCGAAAAGTCATTTCTTCACTAGAGAACTCAAAGTTATCGACAAGTCAACATTCATTAGAGAACTCTGAGTTATCGATAAGTCAAATTCCACTAGAGAACTCAGAGATATCGATAAGCCAAAATTCACTAGAGACTTTGAGTTATCGACAAGTCAAATTTGACTAGAGAACTCTAAGTTATCGATAAGTCAATAAGCCACTAGAGAACTTAGAGATATCGATAAGTCAAAGTGAAGATATGAAGACTAGAGATCTCAACAAGCCAAATTCTCTTATAGAGAACTCAGAGACCTCTACAAGTCAAATTAATTCTTGAGTATTAGAGATCTCGATAAGCCAATATACTTATCGATATGTGAAGTTCTCTATAGACTAAATGGAGATCTCGAGGTAAAATCTCAAAGTATAAAGTTGCAGACCAGTTCAATATCCAAGATTTACAATCAACAAACAATCCAACCAGCTGGATTGACAAGTCTACAAAAAGCAGCTTGAAGAGTGTGCAAGATCAAGGGTGAAGATTAACTGACAAAGGAAGATTAAAGTTAACACAGTATGCAAAGATATGCTAAGCCAGAAATGGAAGATATACTTTTCCTTAAATGGAAATGACAAGTGACAGTTTACTAAAGCTAATAGCATGTCTTATTATACACTGTGTAAACCAGCAGTTAACTAAATTATAAAGTTAACACTGGTCCTTTGTTAGAAGAAAAATAAATTTAGATCAGGAACTCTTGAGCCTAAAAATTTTATAGCAAAACATTCTTAATTTTAATATAAAATTAAGTGAGTTTTGAAAGATATGTGTCCTTTACATTGCATGTTTAATTTTTGCATGAACACATTTCAATACAACAATTGATTTACTTTGTTCACAACCAAATTAGTTCAAGAAAAGAATAAAAACACAAAAATACATTCACCCCCCTGTGTGTAATTCATTACCTAACACTTTCATTTCAACAATACTTTCTAAAAAATTCAGGTTTGGTAATCACAATCGTGGGACACCCATTATGATATGAAATTATTTTCTTTTTGAAATTCCATGATTTTATTATCTCAAATATAAGAAGGTATGTCAATCAAGTTGAGCTGATTTATCCTGGTTGTAATAACCCCAATTTTTGGAATTTTTGAAACCCTTATGAATAGTGTTTTGCTGATTATGCTGATTAAGAAAACTTTTCATGCCACACTATGAAGGGGTTCTTTTATTGATCTTCTGGGATATTATTAGTACTCTATGTGGTATATAAGTGTATGTAAAGATCGTCAGAATCCAAATCCGAACACTTTGATTTTTCCCGAAAATCCACCAGATATCGAAAGAATTGAGTATAAGGTAACATGATAAAAAGGATTTAAATTCAAGGATTGTAAGAGAGGATCATAAAAGGAATATAATGTATTGAGAAAGGTTAAGGAAACCCAAGTAATAAGATCCCGGGTATGATCCCTCAAACGATAAACGAAAACGAAAGTTAAGCGAACCGTATAACAGATCAGTGGTCATTAGCCAAGTAATTAGAAGCTAATCAAAGAGATTAGTGGGGATGATGTCATCAAACCAATGAGAAGAGGACAAAGGAGGGAGGGTGACATCACATGATGACATAAGCATGACCAAGCAAAGTGTGTTGTTGGTTGAATTAGAACCACACAAAAATTACCATGGTAAAAAGGTAACAAAATAAATCAAAAGCAATCAACCAAGCCAAAACAATTCATTTCATCAAAATTAGAAGTTGACTTCTCTTCTTCAAGAACAAAAGCTCTCGGCTTTTACTTCTTAAACCAAGGAAGAAATTTCAAAACCCTAGCTACACACCTTCAAAAATCAAGAGGTTTATTTCTTTAGCTTCCATAATTCATAACTTAGATGAGCCATAAGTTAAAGCTCAAGATTCCATGATTTACATAGCTAATCAATTCATCAAAGTTCTTGGTGAATAGTGTTTTCAAGAACTAACTTTGTGTTTTCTTATGTTTTCTTCAAGATTCAAGCTTAGTAAAGATAACTAGTGGTTAATTAAAGCTTCCTTATTGATTCTCCACTCTCCAAGGAAGGTATAACCCCTCCAAACCCTAACTTTATTTGAGTAATTAGGTTTAGTTTTGTTGTTATAATTCATGAGAGGCTTGCTTATTGTGAATGTAGAGATTAGTTGGTTTTGTAAAGATTTTGGAGTGGTAGTTTTTGGATTGTTGATTAATGAACTTAAGTGTAGTTTAAATTCATGTTTAAGAATAGTATAAATTGATAATATGAAGTTGTTGGGGCTGTTATGATGTAGTATGAATGGAGTTTTGGTTGGGATGTTGATTGTGAGATGATTGTGAGATGATTTGGAGTGGTTTAAATTTGGGTAATCGCGTAAACATAGCCGTCGTAATGTCCGATTTACTTTAGGCTGTTTTTGTTCTTAACATTAGGACCCGTGAACTCACTGCTAGGTTTTTACCATTGCCATGATTAGATAGTTCATGTTACGAGATTCGTTTTGATATGTAGTTCGTTTGAATCCGATGAACGGTTTAGGAGAAACGACCGTTTTAAGTAACGGCGTTTCGCGAACGAATCATTACCCCTCGCCTTACTTTGAAACATAGGTTAAAGACATAAAAGGACTAATTGGAGTATGAAACATTTATGTAAAGTGTGTTAGGCAGTTGGTAAGGCACTCGCGAAAGAATCGCCTTAAAACTCGTAATGGTTAATTTATTAAAAATGGTGGAGCCGAGGGTACTCGAGCGACTTAAGAGAATCAGTAAGCGTAAAGCGAGCGTTAGAGTCTAAATTGGTTAAAGTATAGGTTTATAAGTGACTTTGGTTTAATTACAACTTATATGTTGTTTATAGGTTACCAGACTTGTCCCAAGCCATTTGTAACCCCCAGTCGCTCAGGCAAGTTTTCTACCCGTTATACTGTTGTTGTGATGTATATATGTATATGCATTATCTTGTGATAGATGCATGATTGTTATTAGCAAATTTTGCGATATATTGGAGCATGTTGATATGGTATATATGCATGTCTATTTCATAATCTTGATATATATTGTTGATTCAATTGCTTATAAGTTGCATAATACCTATGCTAGAGATAAGCGGTAATTTGCATATACCCTTAGTATAGGGGACCCAAAGGTGAACTTTTTTCTAAAACCGGGAGTCGATGCTCCCGAGTATAATATATATATATATTTATATATATATATGAATAGTTTTTAAAACTATGAATCAAATAAGGTTTATTCGATAACCTTATTTTATTATTGAATATTATTTTGAATATTCATTCGAGGGCTTATGACTCCGTTGATTTTATTATTGAATATTATTATTTGAATATTCATTCGAGGACTTATGACTCCGATTAACTACTAATTATAATTCTTTATTATATTAAGGAATAATGTGTCGATAATCAAACTCACTTTTGATTATTCAAATAAAGATAGTACTTTTGTATAAGTATATCTTTGGTTATTTAATATTCATTGCAAGTATAAGTTTTAAAACTTCTACTTCAATTATTTTTATAAAGATTATTCTTTATGAGGATATTATTTAAATAATAATATTCAGATATTTCCTAATATATCGGGACTGATTTATTTTAGTAAATCAGCATCACTCCAAACATTCCAAAAAATATTTTGCGAGTCTTCAAAATGATTTTAAAAGTTAGAGCGGATCCCAAAACTCATTTTATATTTAAGATCTTCCTTTCAAAGGGGATTTAAATACTCGCTCAAAACCTGAGGGATCCGGCTCTGTGGTGTGTTTTATATTCGCAACGAGGTTGCTATTTTGATAAAAGAGTTTTTGATTACTTACCTAATACTCGGGAAGTAAAATTCTTGGAACAAGTTAATCCATTAACAGGCATCGCCTGGGAAATATCGGTGAGTTTTCCTTTCCAACTAGATACGACTTCTTGGTGGAGCCATATCAACAAGTTTCTACTTGGGGAAAGTGGGGACGAGCTTTACGTTTCAGAGTCATGGATTCCATCCGAACTAGGAGTGGCGTAAGTGGTCGAGTGGCGCCGGCCCAGCCTAATTATATTGGCCCAAATGGCCTGGAAGTTCCGCTAAGACGGTCCCTTCCTTAGGAGTCCAGTGTTCGGCTGACAAGTAAATCCAACAGGTTCTCCTCTACATGTAGAAAATGGTGGGGTTGTACTACTGCGACTGATCATCGTAAGTGGTCTTCCTGGCGCGACAAACTTCCGTAATGAGTTCATCATCCAGTTGGATATTTCTGCAAAACTACCCAGAGCACCTCGATAGAAAGGCTACGGTTGGGCGATTGTTGAGTGTTGGCAGGGTCAAGCTTTCAAAATGATGTTTGCATCAAATGAAGTATCTCGTAACTTCATTTTATTTTGATGATATTTTAAAGATTGATTCTATACAAGTTTTGTCTTGTAGCTTAATCTATGGGATGAACTAATTATAACTTGAACGGTGGTAGTTCAAGTAGTATTCGGAAAAGATATAAGTATATTGGAGTATCTTGTAACTTCATCTTTTAAACTTATATCTAGTAAATGATTATCTTATGCATGACAAAGATTTTCAGAACAACGTTGAGACAAGGTTAGATATATGAGATCACCTTGCAACGATATTTTTATACAGTTATAAACTGGAACTCTGTGTATATTATGCACGGAAGAGGACTTCCAAGATTTTGAAAAGTATATATACGTATATACTGAATATTTTGCGACTTGGTCACGGTAAGATATCAAACTTGGTTCATTTCTTCTTGACCAAGACTTTCATGAGTACTATGAGAATGTTCATATATTGTAAATCATTATACATATTATTTTGGTGGGCTTGTTGCTCACCCTTGCTTTCTTCTTTCATCACACAACATCAGATAGACAAGATGAACAGGACCAAGCTTCCAATTCACAAGCGGTTAGAAAATGTTCCGCAGTTTTCTGGAAGCGTTGATGCCGCCGTAGCTGAGGTAGGAGCTACCAATAGGCTAGGTTTTCAACTACTGATAAACCAGACTTATGTATAACATGAATTGTAAATTTATTCAGAACCTTCTTGAGGTGTAATGGCTTATTATGTGGAATAAAATGACTTGTGTTATTTTTTTTTTGGGTATTCATCTCTGAGACTATAACTTGCGGTGTGTGTGTGTATATTGTGGGGTCACAGTACGCAGTAATTGGTTGATTGTTAAGATTAAGTGTTGTTAAGGGATATGGAACTCGTGACAACCCGAATCCCCGACCCCGGATTTGGGGGTGTTACAGAAATGGTATCAGAGCTAAGCGTTATAAACCTCAGAGATGATGTGACGTTAAGATAATAAGTTCACTCAAATAATAAGAACTCTTGCCAAGTTCATGGTCGGACTACTTAACGTAGTACTGACAGTTAAAACCCTTACGGGAACCCTTATAAATATTATGATAGTAACATAGTTCGTTCTCGTATAGGGCAGCAGGGCACCGAACCCTGAGGTTCAGGAGCATCAACATGAGGATGTTTTATTACATGTTGGAGATCAAATTGTGAATCTGATAGAGTACCCTAACGAGGGACCAGATGAGATTCATATTGAGAATGTTGCGGTTGAGGATGTTATCCTAGAATGGATTGTTGCCGAGGAGGATCTCGTGGAGGATCCTGACGAGAATGAAGAAAGGACCGCTGAGGAATTGATGACCGTAGCCAGGGCGACTACCAGAGCAAGAATGGCCGCGAGGGTGGCACTAGAGGATGAAGAGTTACCAAGGGCACAAAGGTTAATGAGGGTAGAAGGAGTGGGGCCTTCCACGACACCAATTATACCAGTATCAGACCCTCTTCCCGAGGTTCCTGAAGACATCCATGAGGTTCCACCAATTCCTGTTCCCTCCCCTGTACAGAGCCCAACACCTACTGAGGAAATGCCACCTTTATCTCCTGCACCATTGTCACCTTGATACCGTGCTTGGTTATCCATCTGGATCCCCTGGGCCTGCACCACCTGCCCTCCATGGACTGCTAGATGCAACCACTCAGGCTTCTCTTATCGCCGATTATTACATGACTTTGGGTGGCCTGTCTGAGGCTCGTAATGTTAGGAGTGATCTGTTGGATCGACTTACTGCACCAAGGATTGATGGCGGGGTACTTCCGGCAGGATTAGCTCATAGCATGGAAAGGATTGAGGATACCACCCGTGTTACAGCTAGAGGCCATCTTGAGGGTCAGATTGATCCAGCTCTACTTGCAACTATCTTAGACCTGATCACCTCTGTGATGGAGCAGGTTAGGGATGTCGTGCGTGCCCGCATTTCTTGATCCATGGTAGTGTGCAGAGCTAGAGCGATCAGACAAGGGTTTCATATAGCACCGCTTTTGGAGGATTAGCCTAAGTTATGAATGATTAGTTTTAATGACTAGATGATTATCTATGGTAGTACTTTTGGGATAGAAGCGATCAGATCAAATGATGTAATTCTCTTTAATGTGTTCAGTTGTTGTACCCTCGAATAAATGGTTATGTATATATTCGTTAATTTCAGTTCAGATCAGTCTGTTTGTGATAAGTTCATATTGTTAATTGCACTATTAACACTTAAGAGAGTGTCATGAAGTTTATAGAACTTGAGAATTCATAATTTGCAATCATGCAAGGACGGAACGAGGGAAAGACTTAAGCAAAGTAAATAAGACAAATATCCAGAGATTCTCAAATTTTTTTTTTCCAAACATTATGCCCCATGAGGAATAAGATTAGGGGCAAACCTTGAATGTGATAATCAGGGAAGTCGTAATTAAGCTATAAGGAACCTAGAATATAATGAAGTGGAAAATGAGGATTTTAAATTAAAAGATGACCCCTATTATGGGGAGTAGGAAGAAATATTTAGACTGAGAAAACAAAAGTCGAGTAAGATAGGAAGAACCAGGATGGTACTCCTATTGGGCAATCCATGGACCTGCCTAAAACAAAACTTATACTTTTACCCCTAACCACCACCTTGAGGAAACAATATCGTGTGAAATTCTTTCTGGACCTTTAAGTCGCTAAGCCCTTAGAGTTCCAAGGAACAAGCTGACCCATTCGAGGCAAGAGCCTGGCTAAAGGAAATATAGGAATCATTTGAGATTCTAAATGATGGACGAATCACAAAAGACTATTTTTGTCACTTACCCTCCTAAGAGAAGGGCCACCACTGGTGAAGGCCAAGAAAGGCTCGGAGCAAGAGGATATGATAAACTGATTAAAGTTCAATCAATTGTTTTCAGGTTAGTAATTCCCAAGGTTATGGAGATAGTGTAAAAGCTTTAGAGCCAGAACAAAGGCGGACGAGTATGATGAATTATGAATCTAAGATTGTAAAAGTTGTAAAGATTCGTTCGGAGGACAAGAATCCCAGAACGACGTGATGTTTGAAGTAAATAATTAGTGGGTTCATGAAATAATGATAAGAGAAAGGAAAATAAAAAGGAATTGAAGTGAAAAGGAATATAAAGGCAATAGAGTTTGAGGAATGATAAGGGAGTTGGGTATGAGGAAACCCTAAAGACTCGTAGCAATAGAAATAGAAAAGTATGTAATCGTCAGGATGAGGGTGATTCACCTTGAGTTAAAAATTGATGGTTGAAGGCATAAAAGATACATATATTTTATTCCCTGTAAGTTGGGAGGATTCGAGGAAACCTTGAGATAGTTCGAAGGATAAATAATGAGACGCGGATAGACTAAGGAGACAAGAAAGTAAGAAATTAGGAAAATTGGATGAAGGGAGTGACCTTCAAGAATGTGAAGTGTAAGACTGGTGGCTTGATACCCAGAAAGGAAGACGCCAGGTATGAAAGATATCCCAACATTGAGATGACTGTTGAGATAAACAACAAAAGTAAATAAGGAATTATTAAGAAGAAGTTCACGTTGAATACGACCAATATCTTCCAGAACATCCTTGTTATCGTTACCAAATTAGGCAAGAAAAGCGGATAACCGTTGTTATCTTTTGGAGGCCATATTGACTGACCTCATTTTGAATACAGATGTTATTGTGAAATTAGGCATATACTATCGAGGTGGGAATGATTGAATAAGACACCCTTATCAGGGATATATGACTTGATTTATCCATGGAAGGATGCATGTACCTTTTTAAAGGTGGAATTAAGGATAGAACACCGGTAACTTAAAATGAATCCTAGGGGATGCATAAAGGTTGGCATTTCATCCTTAATAGGGATAGAATGAGTTTTGACAATATGAATTGGAAAGGATTAAGGTAATAACAACCTTTAGGAATCAGTGGAGAAATTTTTCAGAAGTATATAGACAATGATTCTGGTATTAATAAATGGTATCTTGATATGTCCTGTATCTAGGGAATACAGGAGGAACGATTCAAGGATAACCTTAGAGGTTTTACAAGGAGAAAGGTAATACTCAAAATTCTCAAGAATAGAAATGTTGATAAAGGAAATATGACATAATTATAATGATGCCAAGTGGGGCACGTGTTAAACCACGAGAAAGTATGGATCGAACCAGTAAAGGTCGAAATTGTTCAGGGCAATTAGGACCTAAGATAAAAGATGTTCTAAGTATGATTGAGAGTCAGTCGTGACAGTGATTAACCTCTAAAGACTGAGGCAATAACTTATGGAAAAATGGTGATATTTTTTTTCTCATCAGATTTTAAGGAAAACATCTTCACATAAGCAGTGATTGAAATGAGGTAGAAAATTTATTTGGAGGTGGTTAAAATGACATTGACTGTAAGGAAATTTTACTATCAGGAAAGGCCAAAGAGGTGGCCGACACCTTAAAGGTAAGAGGATAATTATAGGCGCTTGTGCCAAAGGAATACAATGATGATAGTTAAAGCTGTGAAGGTTGTATTATGGTTTGGAAGATTGACATTCCTTCTGATGACTGTGCAATACCCAACCGTAATAGTAGTTGGTAAAGGTTTAATTCGTGTAATCACCATGAGCGGGCTATCTATCTCAGAAGGTACTATCTTGAGATAAGCCAGGACCATGTTTCAAAAAGGACTAGACGAACCTTTGAGTTAAGTCTTCTATTTAAGGCATATGATTAAGAATGGTATTAACCTGATATCGTTGCTTTGATTAAAACTCTTCTGCAATTTTATCTGCTTCCTGTCATGAAAGTACGTTAGAATTTGGAGTGTTCTTCATGAATTATGAATGGTGATTATGTTAACTCCTTAAAAGAATTCTATACGACATGTATGGACTCTGTATGGTTAGATATTAAGATTTCATGGAAAGTGAATGATGACAGTAGGTCAGTGGTGGACCATAGTAATGCAGCAATGATTCTGCGAGTAATGAGTCGATTACAACCGTGAGAGTTGTATTGGAATGGATGTTGAGATTGAGTACCACTAATCAGGTCGTGTTAACGTATAAGTTATCTTTGATAGAAAAACTAGGTCGATTATTTACCTATTGAATATTTATTCCTTCTATCAATAGAGAGTCGTATTACTATACGAGGAAGGTTGCAGCGCAAGCATAAAATTCTAGTAACGATGATGTCTAGAATGAGGTCCCAGATTCGAGTTTCGATATCGAGGGAGTTTCAAAGGTGATTGTGTATAAGCTCGAGGAAGAGCATGGGTCCATAGAATGATGGACGGAATAGCGAATACCTGATGTTGATATATATACGTATATGTTTTGTTCTCCTATGACAAACCTCTATAGTTCAGAGGTAAATTCCAAGCCAGATATTTTATGGCAGCATAATTTATATATATACAATTCTCTTCAATTCATTCTTTTCTCTCCTTTTCATTTTGTATAAGCGGAGAAGAACAACCCTTCCAGAAGGGGAGGTATTGCCGAATGACTATCTATCTGTGTGATAGAAGCCTAGTAGGATACCACATGTTGTTTAATTGCTTGTCAAGTACTAAAGGCTGGCCACCTTCTGTACTAACTATGCAATAGAACAAGTGTTCATGATCATAGTGATCTCTCAATAAATTCTTTTACTTCTATATGAAGGACCACGCTTTCGAAGATGGAGGTAGCTAGAGAGGAAGTGGTACCAAGTATGGTGGTATTCCGATTCTAACGCGTTCGTGATACTAAGGTTGACGCAATTATTAAGAGGTTATAGAACGCTAACGAGCAAAAGTGTAATCAGTATAATATTAGGAACGGAAGGTAGTAGCGATTACGAACTGGAAAAGAATGGGTATTGAGAAGCAAAAGCTCTAATGCTAAAAGCTATAATGAGAGTCTGTGCAATAGACGTGAAAAAATTTGGAATGATCACTTAACGCGGATTAAGTTTTCTCACGACAATAGATCATGTCATTATCGAGATTTCGCCTTATGAGATCCTTGAGGGAAGACAATGTCAATCTCCCTTATGTTAGGATGAAGATTGCAGAGCGCAAGATGCCCGGACCAACAGTGATTCAAAGGACCAAGGATATAATAGATTTAATCAGAGGATGGCTGGTAGTAGCCCAAGATGGACATAAAAAGTATGTTGATTCGACACAAAAGGACAAAGAATAGGAAATTGGGGACCTAGTAATGTTAAAGGTATCCCTTGGAAAGGATTGATGAGGTTCAAAAAGAAAGGAAAGCTAAGCCTACGAATTGTTGGACCCTTTATGGTATTAAGACGTATTGGGAAGTTAGCATATGAGCTAGCCCTACCCCCGAACATGTAGCAAGTTCATAACGTGTTCCACGTATCAATATTAAGGAAGTGTAATTCGGATGCCAGATAAATAGGGGCATATGAGCGCATAGACATGCAACCAGACGTAACCTACATGGAGCAACCAGGAAGGGTTATAGATCAAAAATGGACAAATGCTTAGGAGAAGAGTTATTAAACTAGTCAGAGTTTGATGGTAGAACCACAATGTGGGAAAATTATGTAAGAGTTAGAAAGTGCAATTCTAAGAAAGTATCCCTACTCATTTTCTATCTGATTCCGGGACGGAAGGAGGGGAGACTGTAATAACCCCAATTTTTGGAATTTTTGAAACCCTTATGAATAGTGTTTTGCTGATTATGCTGATTAAGAAAACTTTTCATGCCACACTATGAAGGGGTTCTTTTATTGATCTTCTGGGATATTATTAGTACTCTATGTGGTATATAAGTGTATGTAAAGATCGTCAGAATCCAAATCCGAACACTTTGATTTTTCCCAAAAATCCACCAGATATCGAAAGAATTGAGTATAAGGTAACAGGATAAAAAGGATTTAAATTAAAGGATTGTAAGAGAGGATCATAAAAGGAATATAATATATTGAGAAAGGTTAAGGGAACCCAAGTAATAAGATCCCGGGTATGATCCATCAAACGATAAATGAAAACGAAAGTTAAACGAACCGTATAACAGATCAGCGGTCATTATCCAAGTAATTAGAAGCTAATCAAAGAGATTAGTGGGGATGATGTCATCAAACCAATGAGAAGAGGACAAAGGAGGGAGGGTGACATCACATGATGACATAAGCATGACCAAGCAAAGTGTGTTGTTGGTTGAATTAGAACCACATAAAAATTACCATGGTAAAAAGGTAATAAAACAAATCAAAAGCAATCAACCAAGCCAAAACAATTCATTTCATCAAAATTAGAAGTTGACTTCTCTTCTTCAAGAACAAAAGCTCTCGGCTTTTTCTTCTTAAACCAAGGAAGAAATTTCAAAACCCTAGCTACACACCTTCAAAAATCAAGAGGTTTATTTCTTTAGCTTCCATAATTCATAACTTAGATGAGCTATAAGTTAAAGCTCAAGATTCCATGATTTACATAGCTAATCAATTCATCAAAGTTCTTGGTGAATAGTGTTTTCAAGAACTAACTTTGTGTTTTCTTATGTTTTCTTCAAGATTCAAGCTTAGTAAAGATAACTAGTGGTTAATTAAAGCTTCCTTATTGATTCTCCACTCTCCAAGGAAGGTATAACCCCTCCAAACCCTAACTTTATTTGAGTAATTAGGTTTAGTTTTGTTGTTATAATTCATGAGAGGCTTGCTTGTTGTGAATGTAGAGATTAGTTGGTTTTGTAAAGATTTTGGAGTGGTAGTTCTTGGATTGTTGATTAATGAACTTAAGTGTAGTTTAAATTCATGTTTAAGAATAGTATAAATTGATAATGTGAAGTTGTTGGGGCTGTTATGATGTAGTATGAATGGAGTTTTGGTTGGGATGTTGATTGTGAGATGATTGTGAGATGATTTGGAGTGGTTTAAATTTGGGTAATCTCGTAAACATAGTCGTCGTAATGTCTGATTTACTTTAGGCTGTTTTTGTTCTTAACATTAGGACCCGTGAACTCAATGCTAGGTTTTTACCATTTCCATGATTAGATAGTTCATGTTACGAGATTCGTTTTGATATGTAGTTCGTTTGAATCCGATGAACGGTTTAGGAGAAACGACCGTTTTATGTAACGGCGTTTCGCGAACGAATCATTACCCCTCGCCTTACTTTGAAACATAGGTTAAAGACCTAAAAGGACTAATTGGAGTATGAAACATTTATGTAAAGTGTGTTAGGCAGTTTGTAAGGCACTCGCGAAAGAATCGCCTTAAAACTCGTAATGGTTAATTTATTAAAAATGGTGGAGCCGAGGGTACTCGAGCGACTTAAGAGAATCAGTAAGCGCAAAGCGAGCGTTAGAGTCTAAATTGGTTAAATATAGGTTTATAAGTGACTTTGGTTTAATTCCAACTTATATGTTGTTTATAGGTTACCAGACTCGTCCCAAGCCATTTGTAACCCCCAGTCGCTCAGGCAAGTTTTCTACCCGTTATACTGTTGTTGTGATGTATATATGTATATGCATTATCTTGTGATAGATGCATGATTGTTATTAGCAAATCTTGCGATATATTGGAGCATGTTGATATGGTATATATGCATGTCTATTTCGTAATCTTGATATATATTGTTGATTCAATTGCTTATAAGTTGCATAATACCTATGCTAGAGATAAGCGGTAATTTGCATATACCCTTAGTATAGGGGACCCAAAGGTGAACTTTTTTCTAAAATCGGGAGTCGATGCTCCCGAGTATAATATATATATTTATATATGTATATGAATAGTTTTTAAAACTATGAATCAAATAAGGTTTATTCGATAACCTTATTTTATTATTGAATATTATTTTGAATATTCATTCGAGGGCTTATGACTCCGTTGATTTTATTATTGAATATTATTATTTGAATATTCATTCGAGGACTTATGACTCCGATTAACTACTAATTATTATTCTTTATTTTATTAAGGAATAATGTGTCGATAATCAAACTCACTTTTGATTATTCAAATAAAGATAGTACTTTCGTATAAGTATATCTTTGGTTATTTAATATTCATTGCAAGTATAAGTTTTAAAACTTCTACTTCAATTATTTTTATAAAGATTATTCTTTATGAGGATATTATTTAAATAATAATATTCAGATATTTCCTAATATATCGGGACTGATTTATTTTAGTAAATCAGCATCACTCCAAACATTCCAAAAAATGTTTTGCGAGTCTTCAAAATGATTTTAAAAGTTAGAGCGGATCCCAAAACTCATTTTATATTTAAGATCTTCCTTTCAAAGGGGATTTAAATACTCACTCAAAACCTGAGGGATCCGGCTTTGTGGTGTGTTTTATATTCGCAACGAGGTTGCTATTTTGATAAAAGAGTTTTTGATTACTTACCCAATACTCGGGAAGTAAAATTCTTGGAACAAGTTAATCCATTAACAGGCATCGCCTGGGAAATATCGGTGAGTTTTCCTTTCCAACTAGATACGACTTCTTGGTGGAGCCGTATCAACAAGTTTCTACTTGGGGAAAGTGGGGACGAGCTTTACGTTTCAGAGTCATGGATTTCATCTGAACTAGGAGTGGCGTAAGTGGTCGAGTGGCGTCGGCCCAGCCTAATTATATTGGCCGAAATGACCTGGAAGTTCCGCTAAGATGGTCCATTCCTTAGGAGTCCAGTGTTCGGTTGACAAGTAAATCCGACAGGTTCTCCTCTACATGTAGAAAATGGTGAGGTTGTACTACTGCGACTGATCATCGTAAGTGGTCTTCCTGGCGCGACAAACTCCCGTAATGAGTTCATCATCCAGTTGGATATTTCTGCAAAACTACCCAGAGCACCTCGATAGAAAGGCTACGGTTGGGCGATTGTTGAGTGTTGGCAGGGTCAAGCTTTCAAAATGATGTTTGCATCAAATAAAGTATCTCGTAACTTCATTTTATTTTGATGATATTTTAAAGATTGATTCTATACAAGTTTTGTCTTGTAGCTTAATCTATGGGATGAACTAATTATAACTTGAATGGTGGTAGTTCAAGTAGTATTTGGAAAAGATATAAGTATATTGGAGTATCTTGTAACTTCATCTTTTAAACTTATATCTAGTAAATGATTATCTTATGCATGACAAAGATTTTCAGAACAACGTTGAGACAAGGTTTGATATATGAGATCACCTTGCAATGATATTTTTATACAGTTATAAACTGGAACTCTGTGTATATTATGCATGGAAGAGGACTTCCAAGATTTTGAAAAGTATATATACGTATATACTAAATATTTTGCGAGTTTGTCGCGGTAAAATATCAAACTTGGTTCATTTCTTCTTGACCAAGACTTTCATGAGTACTATGAGAATGCTCATATATTGTAAATCATTATACATATTATTTTGGTGGGCTTGTTGCTCACCCTTGCTTTCTTCTTTCATCACACAACATCAGATAAACAAGATGAACAGGACCAAGCTTCCAATTCGCAAGCGGTTAGAAAATATTCCGCAGTTTTCTGGAAGCGTTGATGCCGTCGTAGCTGAGGTAGGAGCTACCAATAAGCTAGGTTTTCAACTATTGATAAACCAGACTTATGTATAACATGAATTGTAAATTTATTCAGAACCTTCTTGAGGTTTAATGGCTTATTATGTGGAATAAAATGACTTGTGTTATTTTTTTTTGGGTATTCATCTCTGAGACTATAACTTGCGGTGTGTGTGTGTATATTATGGGGTCACAATACGCAGTAATTGGTTGATTTTTAAGATTAAGTGTTGTTAAGGGATATGGAACTCGTGACAACCCGAATCCCCGACCCCGGATTTGGGGGTGTTACACTGGTCAAGTCAAAGTAATGCTATGTGATGGGATTACCAATAGCAACAGTGGATTGCAATGCGATTAAAATCTCAATGGTGTATAACGCAGTCAGTCTGTTTCTCTATTTCTCTCTATTTATCTCTATCTCTCTTTCTTTTCCTTTCTCTTTATCTTTCTCTCTATAAAAGTGATTTTATTGAGAAATTGGTCAAATGGTATGTGAAAGGAGCAATGGTGCGGAGTGAAGCTCACGTGATAACTGTGTGGTATAAGGAATTTAAGTGTTATTTGAAATTTTGAGAAAAGTTACGTATGCAAGATTGGAAAGTTGGCCAGAAGATCCCTAGTGCTCTCTTTTGCTGTTTCCGAGGACGGAATCCTTATAAGAGGGTAGATTGTGATATCCCGTATTTTTCAAAATTATTATTATTATTATTATTTTAATATGTTTATGTGATTTTCTGATTTGGAAGGAGTAAAATGGTGGATATTTTATTCATGTTTGACGAGTTCGTGTTATTAAATGATAATGTGCTAATTTTTAAATGTGGTATCGATCCTTGTTAATTTAGGAAAATATTTACTTAAATGTATTGTTTTTAAAAGTTTGTTTGAAAGCCGGTCATTTTATTGATATCGGTAAATTGAGTTCATTTTATAATATTAGGGACTGAGTGGATATTCTGTCAGCTATGTGTTATATGGAATATTAATTGTGTGAGACTCAGTTGTGATCGAGGATTATTTGTATTATTAATAAGTGAGTTGTATCATTTTGTTTTTGTCTTTAAAAGTGATTTTATTGAAAATTTATTTTCATAAATACTTAAATTATCTTTAAAATTATTTTTCTGGTTTTATAATTTCAATAACTATTTATAGGAATTTATAAAATTTAGGAAGTAATATTTTGCCAATTTTATCCCTAAATGATTTTCTGATTGTATTTAAGTGGGAATTTAAAATTAAATTCAAGAATATTTCAAAAATTATGAAACTTATGTTTTTTTAGTATTTCAATATTTCAGAAATTTTAAAATTATTTTGAAAATTTTTCGGGTTATATTTACCCGCACATTTGTTCGTTAAAACGAAAAATACAGATACAATGCACAATTCAAAAATGTTTTAAAAATTATGAAAATTTTATTTTACTAGTTTTTAATTATTCTGAGAATTTTAGAATTATTTTGGTATTTTTTTGGGTTTTATTTACCCGTACGTTTTTTCGTTTAATCTTAAAATGTGGGTCCGATGCGCGATCCAAAAATATTTTAAAAATTGTGAAAATTTTATTTTATTAGTTTTCAAATATTTCAGGAATTTTAAATTATTTTAATAATTTTTAGATTTGTTTTTACGTGCAAATTGTATCATAAAAAAAGTAATTTATGAGTCAAAAACCAGCCTACAGGTCGGGATATGACACGTGTCAAAAGAGAGGACACGTGCCCTGTTTGAGGGATGTACTCGTGTTCCTGTTGTTTATAGAAAAATTATCCTAAAAACTACCCAGCACCCCACCCCCTGATGCTCCCCTCCCACTTATCCTTTCCCCCACCGAGTCCCCTTTCCTTTTCCTTTACCTCTGTCTCTCGTCTCTCTGATGTCTCTCTCTGTCATATATATATTTATTTACTCTTAATTTTCAAAAATTCATATCTCACAAACCGTCCATTCAAATTTTAATTATTACATATAAACTGTTAGGTAATGAATACAATATAGGGGGGTGAATGTGTTTTAGACAATTTTAGTGACTTTTTATTTTTTTTTAAGCTTGATGAACAAAGCAGATAAGAAATGTAACTTGTAAAGATAGTATGGTTTGAATGAAATAATAAGACATGCACAGTAACACACTATCTTTCAAAACTTCACTTAATTTTATATTAAAGTCAAGTATGTGTTTTGCTATAAATTTCTGAGTTCTTATTATGTTAAGAACTCAGCTTCTCTCTTGAGAGTTACAAGAAATTTCAGATCTATTTGTTACAACAAAAACAAAGCATCGAGTGTTTACTTTATTGAACAATAAACACCGGATATTACACAACATGCAATAACATTAACTAAACCCTATTTTTGGATATTCAAATCTTTCTATTTCTGGCTTAGTGTATCTTTGCTAATCTTGCAAGCCTGTGACTTTACTTTGACAGTTAATCTTGGCCTTTGATCTTGTACTCTTCAAGCTGTTTTTTGTAGACTTATCAATCCGACTGATTAGATTGTTTATTGATTGATAATCTTGATATTCATAATTTGATTGTGCCTGAGGTTCTGTACTTGGAAGCTCCACCAACTCAACTCACTCCACCAACAACACCAATTTTAGATGCTGATTTCAATCAAGATATTTCAACCACACCAATTCTGAATCTGGATGATGAAAATCAGATTTTAGGTGGGCATCAAGATTTGGCTGTTGATCAGAACTTAGTTGCAGATCAGTACTTAGAGGATGATATTGAAGCCTCTATAACCTCACATACTATTATATTATCAGAGGATGCTGATGCTGCAGGCTTTGTAAGTTTTGATGCTAATAATGCTGAACTTACTGGTGAAGCTGCAAATGTAGATGCTGATGCAGCTGGTCCATCAGGACATGTACCTCAACAAGCTCCATGTAAAGCTGATTTGATCAAGAAGTTTGTTAGGGAGGATGCACCAGTACCTTGGAGTGAAACTCCTAGAGGAAAGGAGTGGAATAAGGAATGGAACTCAGTTAGTTTTGTTCCTACTGAAAAAATTCTTGCTGAGCACCTTGTCAAAGCTGATGAACTGCTGATAAATGATGATTTCAAGGCACAGCTGAGAGTTACTGCAATGAGTACTAGGCACCTTCAAGGTCAACACTCAATAACTAATGACAAGGTGAATAAAATTCAAGAATCTTTGATCCAGCAAGATATGAATATAAAATTGGAAAATAACAGATTTTTCAAGCCAACCTTTGACAGAATTGGGTATATTGAAAAAACACAGGAGAAGCAACATGCTCAGATTAATGAAATTCTAAAGAATCAAGCTTCTCATCAAACTCAACTCAATGAGATCCAATCCTCAGTGAAATTGCTTGTCTCTCTTCTTTTACCTGCTGATGCCAAAAAGGGGGAGAAAGTAATTAAGTCCAAATGCAAATCTACTCAATCACTGAAAGGTAAAGATGATGGAAATGATGACCAGGGAAACTCTGGAATGGGTAGAGGTCATGGTCAAGGTAAAGGATCTTCATCAAAGACAACTGAAATTTCTACACAAAAAACAAGTTCTAATACTGGGAGAAGAATAAGTTCTGATACTGGTAAAAGGATAAGTTCTAGTGAACATCTGGAACTTGATGAAGAAATTTCAAGGAGATTATTTCTTAAAGAAAATCCTGGAATGGACTTTGAAAGTCTAAAGGAAGAAGAAGCTAGACTTAAAGCATAAAAAGTCAACTCCAAATCTAAAGCTTCTGTTGTTGAAAAGAAACTTCCAAAACTTAAGGGTATTGTGATTAAGGAAAGGACAAATTCTAAGACAACCAAAGTTAAATCACAAGTGGAGGTAGATCCAAGATCCAAGGGCAAAGAAAAAGTTGATGAACCTGTAAAGGTATATGTGCCAGTCATGGATGAAGAAATATCTGATGAAGATGCTAGTCTTACTCTGATGAAAAGGAAGATTTCTCAAACAACCTCTGACATGGCTCAAGTTGTTCAGAGTCAAGATGTAGTAAGTATTGATATGACAGTGAAGCAAGCAACCTCTGACATAGCTCAAGTTAGCTTGATATCAGAAGATAAGGAAAAGGAAACCTCTGACATTGCTCATGTTAAATCTTCAAAGATGCTACTACCAGGATTCACCAAAGCTCAACAGACTCAACCTTTGAAGACTACATCAAGTGGTTTTGAAGCAAGAGTTGTTACAGGAAAGGAAGCAAGAGACAAATCTGGATTGGGTAGTTCAAAAGAGAAGAGAGTAAGCAATACTACCAATGATCCAACTTCCTTAAGTGAACTAGGTGTAGGAGCAACTCCTGAGAGATTGAATCAACTTGAATCTATACAAATGGTTTACCACTCTGTTTTGAAAGAATATATCATGTTATACTTCCTGACAGATGGGAGGGTATTCCAGATCAGAGAGAATGCAATTTCATTGAAGTATTTTGAAGAACTAGAACATGTTCTATTTCTGCTTCAAGTTAAAAACATATCAACATATGGTGCTGCAGGGTGTTTAAAGTCAAATATTCAGAAACAGAAGAAGCTTTATTCTGTAAAGTCTGACAGCCCATACTGTCCCAAGTACAGATCTCACAGTGGAGAAATTGTTGAAATGAAGCCTAATACCGCTAAAATCATCACTACATTTTCTGGTATTAAGGGACTTGAATTCAATCTTGAGTCTGAGAAAGCCTATATCATCAGACTAGATCAAGATATAAGGAAAGCTAAAATAAATGATCTCAGGGCTACTATCTTTCAAACTGGTGAAGATACAGTTGAATTGAAGAATGCTAAAAGGAGGATGGTCAATGAACTTGAATATGCTGAGAGATGTTTGTTGAAGAACTATCTCAGAACAACTCCTGATATCAAAGAGATCAGAAATTGAATCCAAGTCAAAGATCTACAACTGCATAAATTCTGAAGTGTATACAGATTGAAACTGTTATCATACCTTGAGGATGGTAAAGCTACAAGGACTGTAAGTTGTAGTTATCTAGTCAAATTCTCATGCATTTGTACTTAATGTTTTTGACATCATCAAATATCTGTTAAACTTGTATATTATGCTAATTTACAAGTTGGGGGAGATTGTTAGATATATTTGTGATGTCATGTCTAATATGATTTGTGTTTAGTTTTCAGATCTTACTTAATAGGACAAATCAGTACTTAACTGGAAATCAGTACTGATACTGAAGTCAGGACTTAAGTTGTCAAAACTTAAGTTATCAGGAGATATTTATCAAGAGATAATATCAGGACGTAAGGAGACGTTCAGATAAGGAAGGCGGCTGATTAAAATGAAAGAAGATCAAGACAAACATAAGAAGAAATATGCATGGAGAAGAATTCTATAAGGAATAGAATACTTGGAAGAAAAGATAACTGATTGATATATATTAGGAAGCAGAATTGTATTCGATATCAATTAGAAGATTATCTAGTAACTGTGTAGTATATAACCACAGGCATAGGGTTTACACTATATGTGTTATCATAATCGAGTTTATTATTTATTGTAACCCTAGCAGCTCTCGTGATAATTTGTTTATCACTTAGAGAGGACAGTTCTACAGAGTTTATTTTGTTGAATAAAATCTGTTTTCTGTTACTTGAGTTCTTATATTCGATTTGATTGTAGTAAACACTGTATTCAACCCCCTTCTACAGTGTGTGTGACCTAATAAGTGGTATCAGAGCTATCTGTTAACATACATACAGTAAAGATCCAAAAAAAATCATGTCTGAAGAAGTACAAACTCCAACCAAGCCCACCAAAATTGAAGAAACTCCAAAGACTCAAATCCATAATCGATATAAGACTATTAGGGTTCCCATACTGAAACCTTCTGAGTATCCCATATGGAAGGTGAGGATGTCTATGTTTCTGGAAGCTACAGATCCAGAATACCTTGACAGAATTAATGAAGGACAACACAAGCCAACCAAGCTCTCTGTTATAGTTGCAGATCAGCCAGCACAGACTGTACCAAAGGAAAAAAGTGAATATACAGCTGAAGATATCTCATCTATTGCAAAGGATGCAAAGGTAAGACATTTGCTGCACAGTGCCATTGATAATGTCATGTCAAACAGGGTAATTAACTGCAAGACTGTAAAGGAGATATGGGATTCCTTGGAGACAAGATGCCAGGGAACTGATTTAATTAAAAAGAATTGGAGGACTATACTCACTCAAGAGTATGAGCACTTTGACTCAAAACCTGATGAGTCATTGACTGGTTTATATGATAGATTTGTCAAACTCTTAAATGATCTGTCACTGGTGGATAAGGAATATGATCTTGAAGATACTAATCTCAAATTCCTTTTAGCTCTTCCTGAAAGTTGGGATTTGAAGGCCACAACTATAAGAGACAACTATGCTCTTGATGAAACTACTCTTGATGAAATTTATGGTATGCTCAAGACTCATGAACTTGAGATGGATCAAAGAAGCAAGAGGCATGGGAAAAAGTCAAGGACAGTTGCTCTTAAGGCTGAGGAGGAATCCCCTAAAGTGGTTGTCTCAAAGAAAGGCAAATGAAAGGCTCTCATCACAAAGTCCGATACTGAGTCATCAAGTCCTGATAGTGATGAGGATTCAGAAACTGAAAGTCTAGCTGAGATGGACCCTGATGAAGAGATGATGAAGCTGTGTGCTCTTATGGTGAAAGGAATCAAAAAGATTGCATACAGGAAATTCAGAAGGGGAAAGAAGTTTTCCAGGAAAGGTGCAAGTTTTGATAAGAAAGGTTTCAGAAAATCTGAAGGCAAAGGAGGAAAGTCTGACAGAGGAGATTACTCAAATGTCAAATGCTACAACTGTGGTGAGAAAGGCCACATATCTCCTGATTACAAGAAAGTGAAGAGTGACAAAGGCAAGGCTCTTGTCACAAAGAAGAAAAGCTGAACAGACACTTCAGATTCTGAAAGTGAGGTGAACTATGCGTTGATGGCAAATGCTGATAGCAGCTCTGAAGCTGCTGAGTTAAAGGTACCTCAAACAACATATGCTTTTCATACTGATGTTATTACTGAGTTGAGAAGATATCTTAAAACCATGTTCATTAGTTATAGAGATCAAACTTTAACATGTGAAAGATTAACTTCTGAAAATCTTGCTTATAAAAAGAGGAATGATTATTTAGAAAAAGAGTTAGTTATGTTCCATCAAACTCAGAAAGATAGAAATTATGCTTTCTATGTTAGAGATGAAGTGCTTAAAATGAGTGAATATCTTAAAACTGAGTTAGATAAGGAAAGAGAGATTATCAGGACTTGGACTGACTCTGGCAGAACAACTCAGAATTTGTTAAGTAGTGGAAACTAGAAAGAGGGCTTAGGTTATGGAGATGATAAGAATGATAAAGGAACTGTAGAAATTGAGCCTATAGTTGTTAAACAAAAACCAAAGGTAAATCCTGTTAAGTTTGTAGCTGTAAAGTCTGATGTTGATAAATCAGAAGTTAAAGAGAAATTAACTTCTGACAAACCAAAACAGGATAAGCCAACTGAAGTTAACATAGGCTTAATGACAAAGAAGCAGCTTAAGCATAAACTAAAAGATGTTAAGAATGTAAACAAGGTAAAGCCACCTAGGAAAAATAGGAATGGAAAGGTAGGTGTGAATAAAAGCAATGATTATAAGCCTATTCCTAATGATCCTAGAAAGAAATGTTATAACTGTGGAAATTCTAACCATCTGGCTTCTTTTTACAGGAAAAATAAGAACATAAACTCCTTACCTTCAAAATCAGGAGTTAAGAGTCAGTCTGTTATATATATAGGCCACAAAATCCTTGTTTTCATTGTGGTAGTTTATGGCATTCCATTTATACTTGTAAGGAATATCATAGTTTGTACTATGATTATTATCAAATAAAACATTCTTTAAAGAAAGTTAGCATTATTCCTTCTAGTGTAAGTTCTGATGCAAAGTCTGATATTGTAAATTCTGATAAGAAAACTATTAACATAAACTCTGATGCTAAATCCGCTGCAAATGTTAATAAACTTAATAAGGCCAAAGGATTCAAGCAAGTCTGGGTCCTTAAAACTAATCATTAGTGGTCTTTGTGATTGTAGGGCAACAGGAAAAACATCCTAGTTCTGGAAAGTGGATGTTCAGGACATATGACTGGAAATAAAGCCCTGCTATCAGACTTTGTGGAGAAAGCTGGCCCAGGTGTTTCTTATGGAGATGGCAACATGGGAAAAACTCTGGAATATGGCAATATCAATCTTGGGAATGTCATCATTGAAAAAGTAGCTCTATTCTAAGGACTTAAACACAATTTGCTGAGTGTTAGTTAAATCCGTGATAGAGGTTATCATGTGGATTTCTTTAAAGAACACTGTGAAGTTGTTAGCAAATCTACAGGCAAAGTTGTTCTGAAAGGATACATGCATGGTAACATTTATAAAGCCAAGCTTTCAACAAGTATTGATGGTTCTGTAATCTGTCTTTTAAGTGGATCATCAATTGAAGAAAGCTAGAATTGGCACAAGAAACTCTCTCATTTAAATTTCAACAATATAAATGAACTAGTCAAGAAAGATCTTGTGAGAGGACTGCCAAAATCAGTATTTGCTCCTGATGGCCTTTGTGATTCCTGTCAAAAGGCAAAACAAAGAAAATCTTCATTCAAGAGCAAGACTGAATCTTCAATTCTTGAGCCTAATCACCAACTACATGTTGATCTATTTGGTCTAGTGAATGTCATGTCTATTGCAAAGAAGAAATATATTATTGTCATAGTGGATGAGTTCACCAGATACACATGGGTGTATTTCTTGCACACAAAAAGTGAAACTGCATCTATCTTGATTGATCATGTCAAACAACTGGATAAATTGGTCAAAGACTCTGTGAAAATCATAAGAAGTGATAATGGCACTGAGTTCAAGAATTTGATTATGGAAGAGTTCTGCAAAGACCATGGAATCAAGCAGTGTAACGACTCGTATAATTTTATATTTAATTAAAGAGTAATTATTGAATTATTAAATTAATAATATATGTGTATAGCTTCTGTCAGCTATGTGTTGTTTTACTTTTATCTATGCGTGTGAATTATGGTGTCTAGGTTGGTTCGTGTAATTAATTATGGACTTGTATTGAATTGTTTCACTTTTAAAAGTGGATTTAATACAAGTTTATTTGTGTGAATATGTGGATTGTCTGTAAAATTGTTTTTATGACTTTATAATCTCAATATTTATTTTTGGGATTTTAAAAAATTCAGAAATTAATATTTCATCAATTATTTAACCCTGTATGATTTTCTGATTGTATTTATTTGTAAAATCTGTATTTAATTCCCGAATTCTTCAAAAATTATGAAACTCATATTTATTTAAGTTGGGAATATTCCAGGAATTTTAAAATTATTTTGGGAATTTTCGAATTTTATTTCACCCGCGCGTTGGTTCGTTTAATAGAGAAAAGCTTGCGTTTCAGAAATTATTTTAAAATTTCAAAATTTATGTTTTTATAAACTTCGAGATACTTATAACATTTTAAAACTATTTTCGTGATTTTCTGAAATTGTTTTGAGTGCAACTCGATTCGTTAATTGTGAAATGTGGGTACGAGTTGCGTTTCAAGAATGCTTTAAAAATTATGATAATTTTATTTTATTAACTTCGGGATTTTTAGAAAATTTTAAAACTCTTTGGTAATTTTCTGGGTTTGTTTTACCCGTAACTTGGTTCGATAAATCGTTAATTTTCAAAACAGATTTATATTGCAGGACACGTGTATGCATTTCCTTTATTTGTTTGATACGTGGCAGTAGCAGAAGGGGATAAACATCGATTTCTTTGTCTCTCTCGGCTGTACTCTCTCCAGAACTCTCTTTCTCATCCTCTCATCTCGTTTCCTTCACTCTCTTCTCCCATCTCTCCCTGTTTCCCCGTTTTTCTGCTCCCTGCCTTTTCCCTCTTCTTTCTTCTCCCTCCTGGTCGAGTTCCGTTACCGGTATTTCTTTCCGGCCGCCCTTCTTATTCCGGTTGATTGGTTTCGATTAGTTCCTGTGATATATACATATATATACATGTGTATTTATGTTTGTGTGTGTGATATTGTTTGTGTGGATTTGCAGTGTGTGTGTGTCTTTTTCCGGGATGTTTCCCCAACTGTTTCTGCGTTTTCGATTTGTCGCTGTGGTGTTGTCTGTTCGTTTTAATTCGATTACCCCTGATTCTAATTGTAATTTTCAATTGCTGTGCAGAAAGTTTTGAATAAATATTCGTGAAATAATTTGCATGCGGGAATAATCGTAATTAAATCGGTGGAATTTATTTGGAAACCTGAATTTTCGGGCACCAATAAATTTTGCCGTTGTTGACGATGACTTTTAACGAGTCAACAGTGGACCGTGATGAATTAATTCTGAGTCCTAAATTATAAAACAATTAATTAGTTTATAAAAAAAAAATTCGGTACGATAATTAATTATTGTAAATCGAAGTCGGGCACATAATTTGGATTATGATCGGTGGTTGTTGTTTGATTGCCTGTTTGATTGGTTATTGTGACGTCGATTGTATTCGACGGGTAGTCCGATAAATGAAGGAGACGCTGCCCGATTTTCGGGAGCGTATCCTGTGGAATATCAGAACTACCACTCGAATGTAATTAGTTATATAGTTATAAATAAATATTGTGTATACTATAACTGACAACTTGTTTCCTAAAACGATGAGTATATGCGTTTTCCGAAAATGAATATTGAATCGAGTTTTGAGTATGTGAATCCTGAAGGTTACGTGTATTATAGTAATATATATTAGTACGAGTCGGACTTTGATATCAAATGGGTAGATGTGTTATTGAGGATATGTCAAGCATACCTAGACGTCTAACATAGGGTATTTCGGCTCTGTAGGTTCTAGTTGAAGGACTCCAGAAGTGATATTGAACTAAGATAATCTAGTGATCAGTCGACAAGTGTCTCGAGATTCCCAAGCGAAAAACCCTGAGAGTCTTGGATACTATCTTGAGACAGATTTCTGCAAAGCAGGGATGTCTTCTAATGAGACAGTCATTTTTTTTCCATGAGAGCCCGAACATTCAAGTCTATCAAAAATCAGTCAGTGATAGTCGTAAAGCTCTGCAAGGCAAGTACCCCTGACCATTCTTTTATGGTTCAGTGCATATGAATAGCTAAATGCTTTATTTTCGTAATGGAACAGAAACGTTTTAAGTTGCGTATCCCCGTAGTTATAAATCACTGTTTCAAATTGTTTTGGGGAGAAGTAACTTCAAAAGGTACTTATCTCAAATGGAATGATTTACGAAATGGATTTTATATGTGTGCTGGTTAAATAAAGGATTTTAAAAATGAGATAGGTACAAGTGTTTTGAAAACTGGATAAAACAGTCAGATATGGGATACGTTGGGGCAAGAGTAGGCCTATTGAGGTGGCGTAAGAGGCTAATTCGGTTACGCGTAATATAAAACCGATTAGTCCAGTAGGTCAGAGACCTAGCTAGTCTCTGAGTTCCGGAACATGTATAAAGGATGGCAGTGGGAGCTATCCGGTGTTGATAGCCTGATCAACTATCTTCACATATCCATTAAGTATCTGATTTGGGTTTTGCGGTTCCGTAATAAAACAAATGATTTATACAGTGGATTTGGAAATGAAGATAACATGCTAAAATTAAACTCCGGTATTTATACATAGCACACTACTGATGATATTGTTTTACAAAGCATGCTAATTTTGAATATCGAGTTTACGTATGTTTTTTTTACTTGATGTGCAACAAATTATAATTTCAGTTCCCATAATCGTTTTATAATAAATTGTTTTATCTGTTATTCATATAGCGGTACTGCTGAGCAAGCAATTGCTCACCCTTGCAGAATGTTTTATACATGTATTGTAGATGCCTAGGAGATTCTTGCGCGGTAGTCAGGGCAGAGTTCCAGCTCCTTTTGTGTCAGGCTCCTCTGAGATATTTGTGTTGGACCAAAGATGGTCTGTTGAGTTGCTGTGTTAAGTTAGCTGCGTCAGAAAGATTGTTGTAAGTTGGTTCGTGTTAGTTGTAACCTAAATCATACTTAAGCCTGGCAAAGATCTTGGTAAAAAGGGGTCATAGTTATGTATTGTTAATGATTTAGATTGAATTATGATTGTTATTATTGTTGTTAATGACGTCAACTCCTGACCCCGGGGTTGAGGCCGTCACAAGCAGGAATTTTCTGCTCCTGGAACTCCTGGAGTTGTTGAAAGAAAGAATACAACTCTTATTGAAGCTACACAAACTATGTTTGATGAAACAAAGTTACCAACCTACTTTTGGGCTGAAGCTGTGCAGACTGCTTGTTTTACTCAGAATGCAACACTTATCAACAAGCATGGAAAGACACCATATGAGATGGTGAAGAAAAAGAAGCCAAATCTGAAGTATTTTCATGTATTTGGATGCAAGTGTTTTGTTTTAAAGACTCATCCTGAACAGCTATCCAAATTTGATCTAAAAGCTGATGAAGGAATTTTTGTTGGATATCCACTTTCCACAAAAGCATTCAGAGTCTACAATTTAAGAACAAGGGTTGTCATGGAATCTATCAATGTCTCTTTTGATGATAAGAAGATTACTAGAATTGAAGATTTCAATGATCATGATCAGCTGAGATTTGAGAATGAAGTTTCAAATTCTGATTCTCTAAATCCTGATAGTCTAAATCCTGACAGTCTAAATCCTGATACTGCAAACTCTGATGGGTTAAACTCTGATGTTATTGAAACTGTGGTGACTATGCCAAAGGAAAATACACCTGTGCAGGGGGAGCATATAGAAGATCCAACCACATATCAAGAAGCATCAGAATCTAGAACAGGCTCTTCAAGTTCTGATTCATCAAGTTCTGATGAGCCGAGTTCTGATAATTCTGGAAACTCAAGTTCTAATAATTCTGGAAACTCAAATTCTGAAAGATCCAACTCAGAGAGCATAATTTCAGAGGGATCATCAGAAAATGTTGATGGAGACAGCATGGATCATGGGGGAGCATCCAGTTCTAGAGATAACCTTCCATCTGCAAGGAAGTGGACTAAAACACATACACCTGACTTGATTATTGGAGATCCTGACGCAGGTATAAGAACTAGAATAGCAACATCAAATGAATGTCTCTATCACTCTTTTCTTTTTCAGACTGAACCAAAGAAAGTGGAAGAAGCTCTTCAAGATGCTGATTGGGTGCACGCAATGCAGGAAGAGTTAAATCAATTTGAAACAAATAAAGTCTGGACCCTAGTGCCAAGACCAAAGAACAGATCTGTTGTTGGTACAAAGTGGGTGTTCAGAAATAAAACTGATAGTGATGGCATAATTACAAGGAATAAAGCAAGGCTGGTTACAAAATGATATTCTCAACAGGAGGGAATTGATTATGATGAAACATTTGCACCAGTTGCTAGATTGGAAGCCATAAGGATATTTTTGGCTTGTGCTGCTCACAAAAAGTTTACAGTCTTTCAAATGGATGTAAAAAGTGCTTTTCTTAATGGAGAATTGGAAGAAAAAGTATATGTTGAACAACCTTTAGGTTTTGTAGATTCAAAATTTCCTAATCATGTCTACAGACTTGATAAAGTACTTTATGGCCTTAAGCAAGCTCCAAGAGCATGGTATGAGACATTAGCTCAGTTTCTTCTGGAAAGTCGATTTAATAGAGGGACTATTGAAAAAACATTGTTTTATATCAACCATGGAAATGACTTACTTCTGGTGCAGATATATGTTGATGATATCATTTTTGGTTCTACAAATGACAGACTTTGTAAAAGGTTTGCCAAGCTAATGCAGTCAAGATATCAAATGAGTATGATGGGAGAACTTAGCTATTTTCTGGGCCTTCAAGTCAAGCAGAATGAAGAAGGAACTTTTATTTGTCAATCTAAGTACACCAGAAATTTGTTGAAGAAATTTGGAATGCAAGATTGTTCAAGTGCATCCACTCCTATGGCCACTACAACAAAATTGGATAAAGATACTGGTACATCAGTAGATATTACTGATTACAGAGGTATGATTATATCTTAAAACCATGTTCATTAGTTATAGAGATCATACTTTAACATGTTAAAGATTAACAACTGAAAATCTTGCTTTTAAAAAGAGAAATGACTAACTCTGGCAGAACAACTCAGAATTTACTAAGTAGTGGAAATTGGAAAGAGGGCTTAGGTTATGGAGATGATAAAAGTGAGAAAGAAACTGTGCAAATTGAGCCAACTATTGTTAAACAGACTGCTAAGCCAAAGGTAAATTCTGTTAAGTTTATAGCAAAAATTGTAAAGTCTGATTCTGAAAAGATGAAAAAGTCTAGGACAGAAGTCAAAGAAAAGTCAACTTCTGACAAATTAAAACAGGATAAATCAGCTGAAGTAAACATAGTCTTATTGACAAAGAAGCAGCTTATGTATAAGCTGAAAGAGATTAGAAATATGAACAAGGTAAAGGAAGGTAGGAAAAATAGGAATGGAAAGGAAGGTGTGAATAAAAGTAACAATTATATGCCTGTTCCTAATGCTCCTAGAAAGAAATGTTATAACTGTGGAAACTCAAACCATCTTGCTTCTTTTTGCAGGAAAAATAAAGAAATAAACTCTTTACCTCCTAAATCAGGATTTAAGAGTCAGTCTGTTAGGTTTAAACCACAAAATCCTTGTTTTCATTGTGGTAGTTTATGGCATTCCATTTATACTTGTAAGGAATATCATAGTTTGTACTATGATTATTATCAAATAAAACCTTCTTTGAAGAAAGTTAGTATTATTCCTTCTAGTGTAAAGTCTGATGCAAAGTCTGATATAAAGTCTGATAAACAGCATGTTAGCATAAACTCTGAAATTAAATCCAGTGCAAATGCTAACAAACTTAAAAAGGCCAAAGGATCCAATCAAGTCTGGGTCCTTAAAACTAACCAATAGTGGTCTTTATGATTGCAGGGCAACAGGAAAAACATCCTAGTTCTGGACAGTGGATGTTCAGGATATATGACTGAAAATAAAGCCCTGCTATCAGACTTTGTGGAGCAAGCTGGCCCATGAGTTTCTTATGGAGATGGAAATATGGGAAAAACTATGGGATATGGCAATATCTATCTTGGGAATGTCATCATTGAATCAGTAGCTCTTGTCTCAGGACTTAAACACAATCTGCTAAGTGTGAGTCAAATCTGTGACAGAGGTTATCATGTGGATTTTTTTAAAGAAAACTGCGAAGTTGTAATCAATTCTACAGGCAAAGTGGTTCTGAAAGGTTACAGGCATGGTAACATTTATGAAGCCAGACTTTCAACAAGTTCTAATGGTTCTACAATCTGTCTGTTGAGTAGAGCATCAATTGAAGAAAGCTGGAATTGGCATAAAATACTCTCTCATTTAAATTTCAACAACATAAATGAGCTAGTAAAGAAAGATCTTGTGAGAGGACTGCCAAAATCAGTATTTGCTCCTAATGGCCTTTGTGATTCATGTTAAAAGGCAAAACAAAGAAAATCTTCATTCAAGAGCAAAACTGAATCTTCAATTCTTGAGCCTTATCACCTACTGCATGTTGATCTATTTGGTCCAGTCAATGTCATGTCTATTGCAAAGAAGAAAATGCTATGGTTATAGTGGATGAGTTCATAAGGTACACTTGGGTTTATTTCTTGCACAAGAAGAATGAGACCGCATCTACTCTAACTGATCATGTCAGATAGCTAGATAAATTGGTCAAAGATTCTGTCAAAATTATAAGAAGTGATAATGGCACTGAGTTCAAGAATTCAATCATGGAAGAGTTCTGCAAAGAGCATGGAATAAAACAGGAATTTTCTGCACCTGGAACTCCACAGCAAAATGGAGTTGTAGAAAGAAAGAACATGACTCTCATTGAAGTTGCACGTACTATGCTTGATGAAGCAAAGCTACCAACCTATTTTTGGGCTGAAGCTGTGCAGACTGCTTGTTTTACACAGAATGCTACACTCATAAACAAGCATGGAAAAACACCATATGAGATGGTGAAGAAAAAGAAGCCAAATCTGAAATACTTTCATGTATTTGGTTGCAAGTGTTTTGTTCTTAAGACTCATCCTGAATAGCTGTCAAAATTTGATTTAAAAGCTGATGAAGGAATTTTTGTTGGATATCCACTTTCCACAAAAGCCTTCAGAGTCTCCAATTTAAGAACAAGGATTGTCATGGAATCTATCAATGTATCTTTTGATGATAAGAAGATTACTGGACTTGAAGATTTCAATGATCATGATCTGCTGAGATTTGAAAATGAAAATTTAAATTCTGATTATGTAAATTATGATGACTTAAATCCTGATCCTGTAAGTTCTGACGGGTTAAGTTCTAATGTCATTGAAACCGTGGTAACTACTCCAAGGGAAAATGCACCTGTCCAGGGGGAGCAAGTTGAAGATCCTACCACAACTCAAGACTCTCAAGAAGCATCAGAACCTGTCACTGGCTCTTCAAGTTCTGATTCATCAAGTTCTAATGAGCCAAATTCTGATAATTCTAAAAACTCTGATTCTTCAAATCCTGAAGGTTCCAACTCAAATTCTGAAGTCTCAGAGAGCATAACAACAGGGGGAGAATCAGAAAATACTGATGGAGACAACATGGATCATGGGGGAGGATTCAGTTCTAGAGAACAACTTCCATCTGCAAGGAAGTGGACCAAATCACATACACCTGACTTCATAATTAGAGATCCTGAAGCAGGTGTCAGAACTAGAACTGCAACATCAAATGAATGTCTCTATCATTCTTTTCTATCTCAGACTGAACCAAAGAAAGTGGAAGAAGCTCTTCAAGATGCTGATTGGGTGCAAGCAATGCAGGAAGAGTTAAATGAATTTGAAAGAAATAAAGTCTGGACCCTAGTGCCAAGACCAAAGAACAGATCAATTGTTGGCACAAAATGGGTGTTTAGACATAAAACTGATAGTGATGGCATAATTACAAGAAACAAAGCAAGGCTGGTTGCTAAAGGCTACTCTCAACAGGAGGGTATTGATTATGATGAAACATTTGCACCAGTTGCTAGATTGGAAGCCATAAGAATCTTTTTGGCTTATGTTGCTCACAAAAAGTTTAAAGTCTTTCAAATGGATGTGAAAAGTGCTTTTCTCAATGGAGAATTGGAAGAAGAGGTATATGTTGAACAACCTCCAGGCTTTTTAGATTCAAAATTTCCAAATAATGTCTACAGGCTTGATAAAAAACTTTATGGCCTTAAGCAAGCTCCAAGAGCATGGTATGAGACTTTAGCTCAATTTCTTCTAGAAAGTGGATTTCACAGAGGTACAATTGATAAAACACTGTTCTACCTCAACCATGGAAAGGACTTGTAACACCCCCAAATTCGGGGTCGGGGATCCGGGTTGTCACGAGTTCCATTTCCCTTAATAACACCTAATTCTTAGTACACAATCATCTACTGCGTACTATGACCCCACAATATACACACACCACAAGTTATAGTCTCAGAGATGAATACCAAAAAATAACACAAGTCATTTTATTCCACAATTATAAGTCATTACACCTCAAAAGCGTTTCTGAATAAATTTACATATTATTTGCCATTATTACAATTCATAAATGTACATAAGTCTGGTACAACAAAAGTTAAAAGCCTAGCCTATTGGTAGTTCCTACCTCAGCTACAACGGCATCAACGCCTACAGGAAACTGCGGAATATTTCCTATCCGCTCACGAATTGGGAGCTTGGTCCTGTTCATCATGTCTATCTGTTGTTGTGTGATGAAAGAAGAAAGCAAGGGTGAGCAACAAGCCCATCGAAATAATATGTATAATAATTAACAATATATGAGCATTCTCATAGTACTCATGAAAGTCTTGGTCAAGAAGAAATGAACCAAGTTTGATATCTTAATGCGACGAAGTCGCAAAATATTCAGTATATATATACATATATACTTTTCAAAATCTTTGATATCCTCTGCCATATATAATAAACCCAGAGTTCCAGTTTATAACTGTATAAATATCGTTGCAAGGTGATCTCATATATCTAACCTTGTCTCAACATTTTTCTGAAAATCTTTGTCATGCATAAGATAATCATTAACTAGATATAAGTTGAAAATATGAAGTTACAAGATACTCCAATATACTTATATCTTTTCCGAATACTACTTGAACTACCACCGTTTAAGGTATAATCAGTTTCAAAAGTTCATCACATAGATGAGACTACAAGATAAGATTTGAATAGATTCAATCTTTGAAATATTACTGAATGAAATGAAGTTACGAGATACTTCATTAAGTCCTAATATATATCCATATATATATCTCTCATACATTTCCTGAAAACCTCTGTCATGTAAAGTATGAACAGAGTTGTAATATCCAATGAATTTGGAAAGGAGAAAAGAATTTTGGCATAAACCCGATATCTTGCTGATCAGACAAAGATACCAATAAGTAACATTTTCTACTAGTAGATGGATGAATTCCCCACCGGTCATCACCCTGGCCGCATTAGGACCTTGTGCTGGACCGCCACCCGGCCTCTTACGCGTTGATGGACTGCCACCCAGCCACTTACACTTTGATAGACTGTACCCCGGCCTGTCGCTTATGCCGACTCAATTAGATGGGCTTACTTCCCGAACATCGGGAAAGTAATCAAATTGTTTTCTCAAAACAACAACCTCGTTGCGAATGTAAAATACACCACAGAGCCGGATCCCTTAGGTTTTGAGCGAGTATTTAAATCCCCTTCGAAAGGAAAATCTTAAATATAAAAATGAGTTTTGGGATCCGCCGTAACTTTTAAAAATCATTTTGAAACATTTTTAAGAATGTTTGGAGTAATGCTGATTTAATGAAATAAATCAGTCCCGATATATTAGAAAATATCTGAATATTATTATTTAAATAATATTCCCATGAAGAGTAATCCTTATAAAAATAATTGAAGTAGAAGTTTTAAAACTTATACTTGAAATGAATAATAAATAACCAAAGATATACTTATACGAAAGTACGATCTTTGTTTGAATAATCGAAAATAAGTTTAATTATCGAAACATTATTCTTTAACAAAATAAAGAGTATTATTTAATAAAATAAGCGGAGTCATAAGTCCTCGAATGAATATTCAACTAATATTCATTAAATGAAATAAACGGAGTCATAAGTCCTCGAATGTATATTCAACTAATATTCATTAAATGAAATAAACGGAGTCATAAGTCCTCGAATGAATATTCAACTAATATTCATTAAATGAAATAAACAGAGTCATAAGTCCTCAAATGAATATTCAACTAATATTCATTAAATGAAATAAACGGAGTCATAAGTCCTCGAATGAATATTCAACTAATATTCATTAAATGAAATAAACGGAGTCATAAGTCCTCGAATGAATATTCAACTAATATTCATTAAATAAAATAAAGTTATCGAATAAACCTTATTCGATTAATATTTTTGAAAACTATATCTATATATATATAAATATAAATATATATATATATATATATAATATACTCGGGAACATCGACTCCCGGTTTAGAAAATATCCACCTTTGGGTCCCCTATACTAAGGGTATACGCAACTTCTGCTTATCTCTAGCATAGGTATTATGCAACTATAAGCATTGGAATCAACAGATATATATCAAGATTATGAAACAGACATGCATATATACCATATCACATACTCCAATATATCGCAAGATTTGCTAATAACAATCATGCACTTATCACAAGATAATGCATATACATATATTTACATCACAACTACAGTATAACGGGTAGAAAACTTGCCTGAGTGCTCCCGGATAGACTTAAGCTTAGAGTGGATCCGATAACCTATGAACAAAAACATAAGTCGGAATTAAACCCCGGTCGCTTAAGAAACTAGACTTTAACCAATTGAACCCTAACGTTCACTTTTGCGCTTAACGATTCACTTAAGTCGCTCGAGTACCCTCGGCTCCACCATTTTTAATAAATTTACCATTAAGAATTTTAAGGCGATTCTTTCACGAGTACTCTACCAACTGCCTAATCCACTTTACATAATTGTTTCATAATCCAATTAGTCTTTTAGGGTCCTTAACAAGGGTTTTAAAGTAAGGCGAGGGGTAATGGTTCATTCCCGAAACGCCATTACTTAAAATGGTCGTTTCTCCTAAACCGTACATCAGATTCAAGCGAACCACATATCAAAACGAAGCTCGTAACATGAACTATCTAAACATGGCAATGGTCAGAATCTAACAGTGAGTGCACGGGTCCTTAAGTTAATAACAAAAACAGTCTAAGGAAAATTGGGCATTACGACGGCTATAACTTAGCAATTCCCAAATTTTTACCCAATCAATTCAATATTAAACCACCACCAATCAACACCATTCCACCATCATTCAACCACAAATCAACCATACAACCAAACTTCATCAAAATCCTATTAAATCAGTCCATTATTTCATGTTTTATCCATCTTATTCAATCACAAAAAGAGCTACTAACTATACTTAAGGTTCATCAACCAACAACCAAGATTTATAACCTAAAATCATTATAATTCCAACCAAACTCTAAACATACAAGAATCATGATATCATGAACTATAACAAAACAAAACCAAACCTAATACTCAAAGTAAAGTTAGGGTTTGGAGGGGTTATACCTTCCTTGGAGAGTGGAGAATCACTTAGGAAGCCTTAAATAACCACTAACTATCTCTACTAAGCTTGGATCTTGAAGAAAACATAAAAAAACACAAAGTTAGTTTCTTGAAAACACTATTCACCAAGAACTTTGATGAATTGATTAGCTATGTTAAACATGGAATCTTGAGCTTAAACTTATGGCTCATCTAAGTTATGAATTATGGAAGCTAAAGAAACAAACCTCTTGATTTTTGAAGGTGTGTAGCTTGAGTTTTGAAAATTTTCCTTTGCTTTTCATGGAAAAGCCGAGAGCAAGAATGAGGGGGGAGAAGAAATGCTTCTTGTTTGGTTGCCTAGGTATTTGTGTGATGATTTACTTGTTAATTAGGTTGTTACCATGGTAAAAATTGTGTGGCTCACAATCATCCAACAATTCCTTCCCTTTTGGTCATGCTTATGTCATCCTCCTATGTCATCCTCCCACACTTGTCCTCTTCTTGTTGGTGTGATGACATCATCATCACTAACCTCTTTGATTAGCTCTTAATTACTTGGCTAATGACCGCTGATCTGTTATACGGTTCGCTTAACTTTCGTTCTTGTTTATCGTTTGAGGGATCATACCCGGGATCTTATTACTTGGGTTTCCTTAACCTTTCTCAATACATTATATTCCTTTTATGATCCTCTCTTATAATCCTTGAATTTAAATCCTTTTTATCCTTTTACCTTATACTCAATTCTTTCGGTATCTGGTGGATTTTCGGGAAAAATCAAAGTGTTCGGATTTGGATTCTGACGATCTTTACATACACTTATATACCACATAGAGTACTTATAAGATCTCAGAATATCAATAAAAGAACCCCTACATAGTGTGGCATGAAAAGTTTCCTTATTCAGCAAAATCAACAAAACCACTATTCATAAGGGTTACAAAAAGTCCAAAAATTTTGGGGTTATTACAGGACTTACTTTTGGTACAGATATATGTTGATGATATCATATTTGGTCCTACAAATTCCAAACTATATGAAAGGTTTGCAAAGGTAATGCAGTTAAGATATCAAATGAGTATGATGGGAGAACTTAGCTATTTTCTGGGACTTCAAGTCAAGAAAAATGAAGAAGGTACTTTTATCAATCAATCCAAGTACACCAGAAATTTACTGAAGAAATTTTGGAATGCAAGATTGTTCAACTGCATCCACTCCCATGGCCACGACAACCAAGTTAGATAAAGATACTGGTTCATCAGTAGATATTACTAACTACAAAGGTATGATTGGCTCTTTACTCTATTTAACTGCAAGTAGACCTGATATCATGTATGCTACCTGTCTCTGTGCAAGATTTCAGGCTGATCCAAGAGAACCTTATCTTATAGCTATGAAAAGATTTTTCAAGTACCTCAAGGGTACAGCTGATCTAGGATTGTGGTGTCCTAGAGAATCAGACTTTAAGCTAATAGGTTACTCAGATGCAGATTTTGCAGTATGCAAAATAGACAGGAAAAGTACTAGTGGAAGCTGCCAATTTCTTGGAGGCAGATTGGTTTCCTGGTTTAGCAAGAAATAGAAATCAATTTCCACATCAACTGCAGAAGCAGAATATATTGCTGCAGGAAGCTGTTGTGCACATATTCTTTGGATAAA